>NC_045732.1:58730334-58890096 GCF_009834535.1 Camelus ferus
CTCTTGAGTAATACAAGACTTTTGAAATCTCCATATTAAGATAAAAAATTAGTGTGTTGGTATGATTTTGTAATACATTTTGGACCAATTATGTACAAGGAATCTGGTGAATTGACTGGCAGCACATTATTGCATGTTATCCCTGAACCCTATCACTTTAACAAAATGGACTTCATTTAATTTTACAATGCTATGCCTGCAATCTTTGCAGAAAACTACAGGTCATTTCCAGTAGTCTCATTAAAAAAAAGACAATAAATCCCCTTTAAAGGGTCACTTTCCTGGATTTAAAAAAAAAGAAAAAAAGACCTCATATCATGTAATGCAACCATCCCTTAATTATCTTTAATGACCTGTAGTAATAAATTCTGGAGGAATACCCGTTTATCATTTAGAAATGCAAAACTTACCAAAAGAGATTTGTCCAAAAACAATTTAAGTTTAAGGATTTTCAAAAAAATTAATGATTTTCAAAAGAAAGTTTGATTATGGTATGGTGGTTATGTTTTCTTGGGGATTCCTTTTCTTTTTGAGCTGCATAAGGAAATATGATGGATAAAGTGATAAAATGTCTGGAATTGGTTTATGACTATCCATGGAGGGGAGTGAGAACATCAGTGTGACTGTACATGAGACAAGTACCCAAGTGTTACTTGTTGAAAATGGGTCATGAGTATGCAATTACTCATTATATTATTCTCCTTACTTTTACATATGTTTGAAATTTCCCATCTTTTTTTTTTTTTAACTCCATTTGTCAGTGTCAGTGCCGTCATGCTCCTGGTGGGGAAACAATGCCTCAGGGGATGCATCAAATTGACTAGATGTGCCATCAGCACCAAAGAAAGTGACAACTGGAGTTAGTGAAAGAAGATTTATTGTACTAGGAAGGATCATATTGTTTACAAAATAAAACCAGAAACACAGAGGTGAATTTATAATGACTACATTCCTTATCTATGTCTGACATTCTCCTTTGCATGTAGTTTTCCAAATTTTCTAAGCAATCATAATCCTGTTTTTCTCTAAGAAAGAACTGCAAATGTAGTTTAGATTTATGTACCACCCTTTTCTAGTCTGGCACCACGCTGTACCCTCTTTCGTTCAGCCCTCTCCTTTCTATCTCTGCTTTATCTTCACATAAATCAGAGTAAGAGATGTAGATTTCTGAATATTTAGCATAAAAGCCTTGAGAGGAAATGAAGTTATCCCAACAGATAAATGAGAAGAGAAAAGAACAGAAAGCCAAAGACCCATGCTTTGGATATCAGAAATGTAAGATTGAATTTTCTTCCTCCCACAAGAATCGCTCTTCTAGTCTCTTCATGTCAATAAATCTCAGTCAGTGGCTCTATTATCCTCCCATTTGTTCAAGGCAAAAGCTCAGGAATCATCCTTGATCATCTTGTTGTCCTCACCACTTCACTACCTTCGATCCATCAGCAATATCTGTCAACTTTACCTCCAAAACATATCCCCAATTCATTCATTTCCCTTCATCATCAGTGCATTTAAGAAATCATCTCTCCACTAGACTACAACAATATTCTAACTGTTCAGCTTGTATGTTTCATGCTGTTAACAACCTATATTCCATACAGTATCCAGAGTGATCTTTTTATAATGTAAATTAGATCATATGAGGTCATGTAATTCCACTGCTTATAAATCTCCAATGATTTTTATTATATTTATCAGAAAAGTCACACTCCTTAGTAGTCTACAGAGGCATGATCAGTACACTACCTTCCTCTCTGATCTCTGATCATTTTCTGCTTCTTTTTTCCTTGCCTACTTTCATCAACCACACTGGGCTTTCAGTTCCTATTGTGAAGCAAGCTATTCTCACCTGGGCATTGTAAATCTCTCTGCTTGGCACATTCTCATACAGTCATATGTGGGAATTGCTAGATCCTTTGAATCATTCAGGTCTCTACTAAATTATTACCTTTTCAAATTGTCCTTACTTGACAACTAAAGCCAAAGAAGACTCCCCTCACTGCCAACACCTGTAATCCCTCCCTTACTTACAGTCCCTCTCATCTATATCACTCAAATTCATTATCTTTATAGAACTTGTAATAAGTAAAAATTATCTTATTTTGCAGGGAGGGTATATCTCAAGTGGTAGAGCACATGCTTACCATACACAAGGTCCTGGGTTCAATCCCCAGTACCTCCTCTAAAAAAAAATAAGTAAACCTAATTACCTCCCCCCATATGAATTATGTTGTTTTATTTTGTTCTTTACTACCCCCATATGAAATTAGATACCTACTCATCTTGTATTCCCAGAAGTTTACCTAGCTTTACCTAGAATACAGTCTAGAGCTCAATAAATATTTGTTTAATGAATGACAGTAGGGAACACAGCAATGAGATAGAAAAAAATTATTGGCAGGGAAGCAGGGGGAAAACAGTGTAATGGGTTACTGTACCTAAGGGTGAGGAAGAATTTCAAGTATAGGATAATCAATTACTTCAAGTAACACAGAGAGTTCTAAAAGGATTTGAGTAAATGTCATTGTATTTGACTAGAAAGAGGTCATTGGTGATCTTGAAGAAAGCCATTTATGTGAAATGGTAGGGTGAAATCAGATTTGTAGAGAGTTAATGAGGACATGAGAAGTGAGGAAATATAGTGTGCAGGCAGGAACCATTTATTCAGAGTTTAGCTGTCAAAGAAATTAAAGATAATGGACATTATTTGGAAGGAATAGAATAAAGAAAGGTAGTAACTCTCCTCAGGCAAAGTTTAAGAAAACCCAAAATATATCAAACATAAGCCTCATCTAACTATAATGAAATTGAATTTCCCTACATCAGTATTAAATCAGTAGATGAGTCACTATTGGAAAACAAGATCACAATTGACAGTGAGGAAATTACCTGTCCTTTGGTAAACTGACCAGCTGTTAAGCAGCAGAACACCAAGGTATGTGAGCTATTTTCATTTCTTTTGTTATTGGAAAAATTTTGTTAACACATCCTAGTGCTTATAGACACTAAGTGTTCAATTAATACTACCAAACACTAAAGCAAAGCTATGATGATGAAAAATATAATGAGTATTTGTTTAGAAAAAGGCATAAGCATGTTTTACTCTCCAGAGTCAGTCAGTATCTGTTTTGGTTTAGTTTGAGGTGATATATAACACTGTGGAAGAATATTTACTGATATTGAGAAAGTTATGGGAACATTTTGAAAAACAAGTGAAGATTTTTCAAAATAACAAATCGCAGTCCTCATCCCTTGTCCCCAGAAAAGGAAGATCTAATTAGTGTATCATGAAAAACAAGGGTCCCTTGCAGCAATCTTCTTTGCATTTATAGTGTTCAACAGTTCCTACAGGGAAGAAACAGTTCATATAAATTATTTTTATTTTCAACAATTGTTTTCTAAGACACTACATTAGGAATATTTTTGAGGAGATCTGATGAAAAGTAAGCACTCAGACAACTCTTCCTGTTAATAAAAATGTGTTTCCCAGTTAAAAGCAATAACAATAAAATTTTAAAGTAGATCAAATAAGTTTTAAGGCAATCTCTTGGTCCATTCTGGGTGCTATAACCAAATACCACAGACTGAGTAGCTTATAAATAACAGAAATTTATTTCTCACAGTTCTGGAAGGCTGGAAGTTTGAGACTAGGTTGTCAGCATGGTCGGGTGAGGGTCCTTTCCTAGTCAGACTCTTCATTTCATCCTCATATGGTAGAAGTTGGAAGGGATCTCTGATTAGTCTCTTTTATAACACTAATCTCACTTGTGAAGGCTCCATTCTCATGACCAAAGCACTTCCCAAAGGCCCCACCTACTAAAATCATCATCATCTCTGGGGGTTAGGATTTCAACATGAATTTTGAGTAGACACATGCAGACCATAGCAGTCAGTCTAATCTCTGCATGGAGATGGGGATGGTTATACTTACAACAAAAGTCTGGCTCAGAATCACAGAAAGATTGATGCATAGACATCTATAGGTTTAATTTATACCTAAATAATAGTTTATTGACAACTGCATAGTCAGGTAAATTTGATTTATAGCCAGGTAGATAGTTGTATAGCCAGGTAGATTTTTTTTAACAAAGGTTGTAGGAGACCTTAGAGAAGAACTATCTAGACAAATTGGAAAACTATGTCCTGGGAATTCACTGCAATCATTGTGCCCACAGGGATGGCCTTTCAAGACCAAAAATCCTTAATAAGAAAGGCTTGGGTTATTAAGGCAGTCTAGCCAGTTTTAACTATGCTGTTGCAATATGGGATTTATTTGTTCACACAGTACTTATGACCTGGTAGTTTGTCAGTTCAAAAGAACATAGTGATATAGCACCGGATAATAAAAAAATCAATGAAACTGAAGTAACAGATATGTATCAAATATTATAGAAGTCTGGAAAAGGAACCACCAAATCCTGCTTGGATGAGAGAAGGGTGAGGGACAAGACTGTGAATATGTCAGGGAAAACTATCTGACAAGGTGATAACTCAGCTTAATTGTAATACACCAGGAAACTTATCCAGTTTAAGGGGTACAAGATGGAATGAGGAAGATATTCCAAGCGTATGAGCAAAGATACAGAGTAAGAAGCAGCATGGCACATGAAGACGACCACAGCAGTTTGGTATTGCAGAAAAATAAAATGTTTGGCAGAGAATGTAAAAAATAAGCAACTAGCAAGGTAGCCAGAGACCAGATCATGGAGACATTTGTATTACATCTTCAAGAAATAAAATTTATATTTTAAGATATAGAATATCATTATCATTAAAGGTAAGTTTTAGTGGAATGAGATAGTTAAACCAATTGTTTAGAAAGGTACAGACAAAACATAGTATTTATTAAATGCATACTCTGTACCAGGAAATGAGCTAAATGCATAAATATGTTTTATTACTGAGTGTTTGGAATAATACTGAGACACAAGAGTTATTCACCCTTTTCACATATGGGAAAAACTGAAGTTTTGAGATACACAATATCTTCTCTATGATCAAACAGATAGTCGATGCAGACCTAATATTTAAAGCCAGGTTTTCAGATTCTAAAACTGAAACTATAGTCTTCAAAAGCAGTTTGGAAAACAGACAAAAATAGAAGCAAGGGGGAGGGTATATCTCACGTGGTAGAGAGCGTGCTTAGTATGCACCAGACTCTGGGTTCAATCCCTAGTACCTCCACTAAAAATGTAATTAAATAAACCTAGTAACCTCCCCCCAAATAAAATAAAATAAAAATGCATGAGACCAGTGCCTTAAAAAAAGATGTTATTTATATATATAAAAAATAGAGGCAGAGACCATTTCAGAGACAATTGGTCAACGTAAGAAATGATAAGGATCTGAATTAATTAAGATAGTAGCAGTAAGATTGGAGAAAAGATGTGATGTGAGAAAATTAAAAAAAATAAAATTCATCATATTTGCTGACTGATTGTATGTAAAGAAATTGGGTTAGAGAAAGAAACTAATATTCTTGGCTTTCTAGCTTGAATGACTGGGGGAATAGGATGCCATCAACTGTGATAGAGAATAAAAGGTTAGAGAATTTCACTTATATGCAAATTGAACTTAAGTTACCTGCGGGTTGTATGATGGAGGTTTAGTGTATATAATTGTGAAACACCTAAGAGAAGCCAGGCCTGGAGAATTTGAGCTCAGAATTATCAGCTCAGAATTATCAGCATTTCAGTGACTGTTAAAACAAAACATGTAGACAAATAACTGTTTACACCATAGAAGAGTAGACTAAAGATGGAGCTCTGAAAAGCATCAACACTTATGAGAAAGCAATAAATGACATAATATAAGGGAGATCAAGGAGGAGGCAGAGAGAAAGCGGACCAGGAGCACATGGTGTCTAGAAGTTAAAGTCAGTTACTTTCAAGAAAGAGGGAACCATGATGTTTATTGCAAAGTTAAAATTCTTTTATAGAAAAACTCAAAAATGTCCACTGAATTTACCAAATAATAGATCAACAGTGATTTTAGTGGGAAGAGCTTTATTGTAGTGGGGTTGATCCAGGCTGAGGACAGCATGGGAAATTTGTTTTAAGTAAGCATAACTTTAAATGATTAAAATGTTAAGAAGTTTGGATGAGCAGAGAAGAAGACATTTAATAGTAGTTACATGGAAGTATAAAGTCAAGAGAGAAGGGTTATGTTTGTAAGTTGAAGTTGTGAGACAACTGAGCATGTTTGTAGGTTGTAGGACAGTGTCAACAGAGAGGGGAAGATTGAAGATAAAAGAGGAATAATATAGAATTCTTATCTCAAGTACCTTATTGTGATTATTATAAATGTCCATAAATTATTTGCTACCGTCTCATCAAGAGGTGGAGACAAATTCTCTTCCTCTTTTCTAGAGGCTATACTTAGTGTATGTCTAATGAATAGAATGTCAGCAGTGGTGCTATGTAATTTTCATGGTAAGTTTGGATAAGAAGAAACAGCTTTTTCCTGGCTCTCCCTTTTGAGACTTAGCTACTAAAACCAAGTTACCATTGCTGCGAGGAAGCCTATCCCACATGAAAAGGACACCTATAGTTGTCCCCACTGAGCTCCCAGCTAACAACTGGCATCAACTACCACACGTCTTGAGACAGGAGGGAAGCGGGGCAAGGCACAACTATGAAAAGAATGACACAGCAATTAGCACCAAGATGTTGTAAGATTCAATTCCCAGTAGGCCTTGAGGCCCAAAATGGCAGAAGATTTGATTTCTAGTAGACCTTGAGCTTCATTAAACACTCATTGTAATATATTAACATGGTAAATGGCATTCCTATAGGCATCAAGACAGTTCCTAGGCTGACCATAAAAGATCAAAAAGTGGATGATGGCCCAGTTCCTGGGATCTCCACCCCTTCTCCAAAGAAATTGGAATAATTCTCCCACTTGTGAGCTTATGAAATAACTGAATCCAGAAAAACTAGCAACACCACACCTCATGGCCTCTCATTCCCTTGCCTTCCAAGATGGCCCACACTCTGTCTATGGAGTGTGTATCTACTTTTACTTTCACCCCCACTCCCCCCACCTCGTGGCCTCCCTGACCTTCTGAGATGGCCTACACTCGGTCTATGCAGTATGCATTTCTCTTAATAAATCTACCTTCACTCTACTATGGTTTGTTCTTGAGTTGTTGAATTCTTTCCTGCACAAAGCCAAGGATCTCACTTGATGGGGTGCATCCTAGGGACTCCCCTGGGACCTGGGATACTGCCATCCTCTTTCCTTTCTCCCCCACTTTTTCCTGTATCAGTCAGAATGAGGAAGCATTCAAGATGACTCAGCCACTTCTGGTTGGGTAAGAACCTCCTAGTGAATCTAAGTCAACCCTTGAAACTATAAGGTAATAATAATAATAATAATAATAATATTATTATTATTATTATTATTATTATTATTATTATTGTATTCCACTAATTTGGGGGTGGTTTACTGTGTAACAATAGATAGCCAGAACATTTTTTGAGTGCCTATTTTGTACTAGGCACTCTGTTAAAAACTGGACATATATCACTTACAAATGAATATATGTATGTTCATGTATGACTGAAGCATTATGCTGTACACCAGAAATTGACACAACATTGTAAACTGATTATACTTCAAGAAAACTATATATATACAAAAAAAACTGGACATACAAAGATGTACACCATCAGATATGTGCTCTCTGTCCTGAAAGAGGTTGAAATCTACTGAAAAATATTAGTTGCATAATTCTATAATATGTGTACAATTTCAGCAATAAACTTCTCAATGGATAAGATGTACATGGTGCTTTGAGAATCTTTAATGGGGCATTTAATCTTCTTAGGGAGGCAAAGAAAAAATTCTTTAAGAAGGACACTTTAGCTGAGTTTTGAAAGATGAATAACAGGAGTCAACTGATTGAATAAAGAAGGATAGGAATTTCCAAGAAAAATAAAATAACCTGTGCAAAGGCTCTGTGGTAAGAGGGGTATAGTGATTATAGTTTAACTGGATCAGAGAACACATGTGTTCTTTGGGGCACAATAAGAGTGAAAAGATAAATGTATCCTAGCCCCATCAGAGAATAGGTAAGGCAAGAGAAGAGTAATGGAAATCCATTGAAGGAAAGTAAGTGAAAGGAGGTATCACACAGGCATTATCAAATCTATATTGTGAAAATATCACTCTGGTTCCAGTATAAACAATGGATTGATTGGAGGGCAGCAAATTGTCAGTGTAGGTAGTCTTTAGTAATCCAGGCATGAGAGGATAGCTTGGATTACAGTAATGGTGGTGAAGATGGGATGAAGTAGAAGGATTTGTGATAGTGTTAAAAGTGAATTAGAATTGGTGAAGGACTGTTGTGGGAATTTTGAGGGATAAGGAGAGATCAAGCTTAACAACTTTAGACTTTTATCAATGGAGAAGGTATCAACTTAAATCTGCATAACAAACTTTAATTTTCTGTACCGTATTTTTCTTGGTAGCCTCCCCAAAACTGGCCTCCCCACATCTTTCTTTCTTTTGACTTTAGCTGAAGATGGTATTTAAGCCAGACTTCTGAGCCATATTGGGGGGTTACTCATTTTCCATGGGTGTCTCCCATGTATACATGAAGTATACATGTTAATAAATATGCTTGTTTTTCTCTTGTTAATCTGTTTTTTATTACAGGGGCCTCAGCTGAAAAAAGTAGAGGGTGTCAACCTAAAAAAAAATATATATATATAGGAGGCAATTATCAGGCAAAGAGCTTTTATTTGGGATCAAAGAATTGCAATTTGGGCACATAGATTCAGATAGCAACCCAAACAGTGTCCTGCAGGAAGTTAAAGTCAAGGTCTTTTAAAGGCAAAGAAAGGAGGTTTGCATTGCAAAGAATATTAATTGGAGTTGGAAGCAGAAGCTAGTCTTGGCTAAACATGATTGATTGCTAAGTATATCACTAGAGGGAGGTAAAAGTACATTGCTGTGACAAGTTGCAGGTGTTCTTACAAAGTCCTTGGAATATTTTTGGTTTGGCCCAGTTCAAAAATTCCTCATTTCACCCAGTGAGAAGGTGTGTAAATTCTACCTACTTTCTTAATGGCCTCCTGCCTCCATTTTTAAACACCTTAACATAAGTGACTCCATTTTATTTCACATTTCGCAAAGGAAAATTATTTTTCCTCCTCACACCAGAGAATAAAAAAAGAAAAATAATGAGACAAGAAGAAAGGGTAGGCCCAAGATTGGAGGAATTCTAAAATATAATGACTTAGTAGAAAGAATAATCTTCCAAAAAAAGAAATGAATTATCAGACAGATGAGGGAAAAACCAGAGGAATATTGTGTCATTGAAGCCAAGGGAAGAAAGTACTTCTAGCAGGAGGGAATGATCAATAATCTTGTGTTCAGTAGTGCTGACAAGCCAAGTTACTGCCATCGTAGTTATTGTTATAACAGTGAAAATTGTTTAGCTTAAATAACTGAGTCAGAAGGCAAATGGGTGATAACTGACAAATTATTGAGAATTCAGGAAATGGAGTACTGATAAAATTTTAAAATTTGGTATTAAAGAGGGGATTGAAATTGGATCATTGATGAAGAGAAATGGAAGATTCTAGTAAGGAATATCATTTTGTTTTCTTTCTAATGTTTTTTTTTTTTAATGCAAAAGATTTGTGTGTGTGTTTAAAAAACAATATGGAACTCATTTCTGGCAGGATGAAAGATTACATACTCTGAAAGACTTTGCCAATGAAAATAATCAAAATGCTGCTTAAACTATATTAAAATTATCTTTTCCAAAGTTGCTGCCGTGATGGCCTACAAGTAAGAAAAACTCCAGTTTACAGACATGTGAGACCAAGAATCATAGGAGTTAACATTTACTAAAGCTGGCTGCTGACCTGTAGGTTTCCATTAAAGTGTCAAAGCCTTGAACTTTTGCTATGATCCCACTTAGGGTGTGAGAAATAGGAAATAAAGCCTAGGGCCCACTCAGGGTAGAAAATTAATAGGAAAATCTGCATAAAGTTTAGATGTGTAATAGTAAACCAAGAAGCCATTGCCACGCAGACTAGATGAGAAAGAAAACTTGCTTATCTTGACAATGGTAATGAAAGGGTAAGAAACTCCCCTGGGAATTCCTGACTACAAGTTGATCCTTAGGTGAATTTTTAGTCACAGATTACATTATCTATGTACAGTACCAGCTGCATAATTTGTAGGGTCCAGGTAAAGTAAAAATATGAAATCCATGTTAAACAATTAATAACTCTGAGACAGTGATGGCATTAAACAAGACATGAGGTTCTTCTAAATGTAGGTGATGAGCAACAGTACAGGTCTCATACCCGTGAAGCCATCAACAAAGTGAAAAGGCAACCTACAGAATGGAAGTCCATTTTTGCAAATTTTATATCTGATAAGGAGTTAATATCTTGAATATATAAAGAACTCCTACAACTCAACAATGAGAAAAATACCTGATTTAAAAATGGGCAAAGATTTTCAATAGACATTTATCCAAAGAAAATATAGAAATGACTGATGAGCACATGAAAAAATGTTCAGTAACACTTACAATTTGGGAAATGCATGTCAAAACCACAATGAGATACCATCTTATACCCATTAGGATAGTTATTATAAAAAATAGAAAATAACAAGTGTTGGTGAAGATGTGACTAAATTGGAACATGTGTGCACTGTTGGTTGCAATGTAAATTGATGAAGTCACTATGAAAAGAAGTATGATTGTCCTTCAAAAAATTTAATGTAGTATTGCCATATAGCCCAGCAATTTCACTTCAGAATATATATCCAAAATAATTCAAAAGAGAGTCTAGAAGAGTGATCTATATGCCCATGTTCATAGCAGTATTATTCACAGTAGCTAAAGGGTAGAAGCAACCTGTATCCACTGATGGATGAATAGATAAACAAAATGTGATACATACATACAATGAAATATTATCTAGCCTTTTAAAAAGAGGAAAATTCTGACACATGCTACTATATGGATGAACCTTGAGGTCATTATATTTAGTGAAATAAGCCAGTCACAAAAATACTCTGTATAGTTCCTTTTATATCTTACCTAGAGCAGATAAATTCATAGAGACAGAAAGTAAAACAATGTTTGCCAAAGGCTGAAGGGAGAGGGCAATGAAGAGTTGTTGTTTAATGGGTATAGAGTTTCAGTTTTGCAGATGAAAACAGTTCTGGATATTGGTTGCACAATAATGTGAATTAACATTACTGAAATGTATATTTTAAAATGTTTTAGATGGCAAATTTTATATTGTGTATATTTTTAACAATTTAAACCATATGACAATGATGACGGTGACATTGAAGAGTATACATTTAGTCTGTTCTCTGTACTAGGCACAGTTATAAGTATTTACATATTATATCAACTTTTTTAATCATCACATTGCCAGTAGCAAGCACAAATAATACATGATTTATATTTTCAGATTCTCTAAAGATATATAAGATTGAAAATTTCAAATGCTCTAAAGTTCATCAGGAGATATCAAAAAGTGCATGAAATTATAAGCAATAAACTGGGAAAATATTTTTGTCAATCATATTATTGAAATAGAGTCTGAATCTAAGATATTTAAAGAATTGTTGTCAAACAATTAGGTAAAAGACAAATAGACAGGAGAAAAATGGGCATAGATAATAAGCAAGCTTTTTATAAGAGGAAACTCAAATGGCCCATTAGTTATTAAGACATTCAAAATTGAAGCAAAATGAGATACAATTTCAAAATTATCAGATTAGCAAACATCTCAACAAAGCTATTTTTAAACAAGTAGGTCAATACCAGGTATCCCTGAGAATGTGAAATAATGGAAACTTGAATCCACTCTAGTTGGATTGTATACTGGAACTACCACTTAGGAAAGAAATTTCTCAACAGGAAACTATATGTATTCTTATGGCCCAACAATTCTCCTCCTTAAGTATATACCTAATAAAAATGCATGCATATATGAAACAAAATATATGCATAAGATTGTTCAATAAAATTTTTATTCATATTAGCCCCAAACTTTAAGCAACTCAAGTGTCTATTAATAGTAACATATATAATAAAATGAAATAAGCATAAAATATAATATTGCATAGCTGTGAAAATTAATGAACTAAATGAACTACACTATTCTCTTCAACATTGATGAATTGCAGGAAAAAGTTGAATAAATAAAAGTAACTTGCAGAAAATTATATACATCTACCCAAGGTAAACTATATATTGTTTAGTGATATTTAAATATGTGGTAAACATATGAGGAATTGAAGAAATGAATAACTCAAAATTCAGGATATGTACTAATTTTTAGTGCGGAATACATTGTGATTGTGTGGGAACAACAAATTTCAAGTTATTGAAACGTAGCCAGTTCTCATGATCGTTATGTTCTATAAAGTCACTTCAGACACCAAATAATCACATAACAAACCATTGTTCCCAGGGGAAATACAAGGTTAGGTTTCCGTGAGCCTCTGATTACATTTTCATCAACCAATCAATAAATAATCTTGTTGTATATGTGTTTCTATTTAACAACACTGTGATGGTTAATTTTGTATCTCAACATGGCTAGGTCATGATACCCAGATATTTGGTCAAACATGCCTAGATGCCTGAATGTTGCTGTGAAAGTATTGTTTTCAGAGATGTGATTAACATTTATATCTGCAGACTTTAAAGCAGATTACTCTTCGCAGTGTGGGTGGGCCTCATCCACTCAGTTGAAGGCTTTAAGAATCACCAGGTAAAGAATGAGTTACTGTGCTGGTTCTGGTGATTTATCTTGATAACCAAGGGGAAGTTGAACTACTTCTCTGAAATGAAGGTAAGGAAGAGTATGTCTGGAATATAGAAGATCCCTTGGTGTTTCTTTTACTATTACAATGCCCTGTGATTAAAATCAGTGAAAACTACAACAACTCAATTTAGGCAGGATTATTAATAACCCAGACACTTCAGAAATGAAGGTTTCAATTTTCCTACCAGGTAAAGAACCATGACCAGCTGACGTGTTTGCTGAAGTCAAGGGAAATATGAAAAGGGTAATAGAAGAGGGTAATTCTAAATACCAGTTATGACCACTGACTAGATAGGGAAATAAACACTGTTATTTTCATGAATATTTTATTATTAATATGTGTGTGTTAAGCAAATATCTTTTTTTTTCCTTTCTTATCCCCTTATCGTATAAGATGTATTGACTTTATGGTATAGTATTTAAATCTTGTTGACTTTATATAATAGTATTTAAATTATAGTATATCAATGAGAAGAGTAAACACCATCAAAGGACTTTGCTCCTCTTCTGAGGAAAGTGTTAGTGAAGTTTTAATTATACACAGGATAGTTGTATCATATTAGGTGGTAGCATAGCCTTGTTATTATCTCTATTTGGAGATTAAGTATGGTTTAAGGAGATGTGCATGGGTTCCAAGTTAACAAGAAATGGACTACAGATGGTTAATTTTATGCATCTCCTTGACTGGATCACAATACCCAGATATTTGGTCAAACACATCTGAATGTTGCCAGGGAAGCTACTTTGAGATTCACATTTAAATCAGTAGACTTTAAGCAGATTATCCTTTATAATGGATGGGCCTCATCCAATCACTTGAAGGCTTATAAAAAAGACTGACCTCCCACAAAGAAGAAATTTTCCCAGTAGACTCCCTTCATACTTGAACTGTAACATCAACTTTTCCCTGGTTCTCCAGCCTGCTGGTCTACCCTGCAGATTTGGCTTTGCCAGCCTCCGCATTCATGTGAGTCACTTTCTTAAATAATTCTGTCTCTCTGTCTCACTCTCTCTTTGCCTCTATCTCTGTGTCTCTCTCTCCCATTGTTTCTGTTTCTCTAAAGAACCTTGACTAATTCAGACAATATTTAATACAAATAGTTATCCAGTAACATTGAACTCAAGGCCAACAACACTATAACTCATGCCTGAACTAAACTTTTCTAGCCCATGTATTTTCTCGATAAAGCCATTACAGTTTTCTTACACTTCGGAACAGTAGGCAACATTTCAGTGCTATTATTGGAGGTCATTTAAAACAGTAAAATCACCAAAAAAAAGCACACACACACAAAGCACTTGACCCTGAATAGCCCACAAAAAGGACAGTTCTTTACGGCATAAGAGCTGAAACAAGGCAGAGTGTCACTTTGTTTGGTCTCAGTTAGGAACATGAACGTTGGGCCGCTCAAATATTTTGCTGCTCTGCTTATGTCCATGAATGATCAGGAAAGTGCTACTGGTATGGATTTAGAGTTACAAATAAATTTTAGCAAGTAGCCAGATTTCCAAATAAAGAATCCACGAATAATGAGGACTGATTGTATTTATTTTTAAAATCTGTGTACAAGGGTGTTTATTATGATTTTAGTTATATATTTTATTATGTACATCACTTTGTATAAATTTCTATTTCACAGTAAAAAAAAAACTTTACATTAAAAAATGTCAATGGTAAATATTGTTGAGATGGGAAGGTTGAATTTACAGGGAAAATGTATAGTGTAAGTTGCCTGAGAAGGTAGGAACTTTTATGATCTGAATCATAAGTGCAGGGACTAATCACATGAGGAGAGACAGCTCTTATATTCTAATAGAATGAAAGGAGGAGGTGATGGGTGTAGTTGTTGGCTGGTTTGTATATTTGCTTTTAGGAAGATGATGTTTAAAGTAGGAGATAGAGACATTCAGAAGGGATTCAGAGCAATGCTATAAAGGTTGGGCAAAGCAAGATCAAGTGCACAAGAAGAAGCTACAGATACAGACATAGATTTACAGATATAGATACATACATAAATGATAGATAGATTGATAGGATTGGTAATGAGTCAGTGTATGACTGCTCACTGACTTTTATGTCTAAAATATACCTTATATATAAGATGATTGTCAATTAGTATGTGCTTCTTGCTGTCACTCTGTTTATTAAACACTGAGCATCTCACAATATTTCACAAAAATATTAGTCGTTTTTTTTCATTTAGAGAAAAAAAAGATGACTCAACAGTGTAGACGATAAGCTGAAAATCCTAGAGTAGGACCAGAACCAGATCCTAGTTTCTCATCAAATATATTTATTTCTATATTTGTCTACAATTCACTTCTGCACTGTAGATGCCAGACATCAAATAAGCATTCAAAAAGAATAAGTTATAAATAAATAATTAATATGCTACAAGAACCAAACTTGGTCAATGGTTTTTAAATGATTTTGCTTGGATAACTTCTAAAACAGACAAGCATGCATTACCTCTTTACTTTCAGTTTGACATGTGAAAAATTTATCATAATTTTAAATACTTGAAGAAGATGTATTTTTTTGGTGTGTTATAAATACTGACATTTACAAATAAAAGTGCTATATCACATTTTAAAATGTACCAATGGAATCCAAATATGAAGGCAATTTGATGTCCTCTATCATCCATTAATAAAAAATTTAAAAGTTCTTCTATAAAAGTCAGAAATCATTTCCATTCTTTTCTTAAAATCTTCTTTCCAATCCATCTTCTTCATAGATTTTTTTATATTGAAAGTTTTATACAAGTGCTACTATCATACTTCTCAGTAAAAAAACATTATGTAATTTGTCATTTTTAAATATTGTTTTTATTTCTTAAATCTATATGGCTCAAAGTCCTGACATTTTTCTGGTTTGATTTACCATTACAATTATTCATAGGACATTGTTCAAAACAGATAAATACAATATAAAGTTTTATATATGATTTCTAAATATAAAAATACAATTTTATTGGAAATGTGTCTATTGAGATGAATATGCACAATTATTTCATGTGCTTATAGATAGAGTTCAGCATTATATTTTATTTTTTATTGACATAAACTGTGAGAAAACAAGTTTACATAAAACAGTAGATGGGAATGGAAAGAGTTTTGCTATAGAAACGTCACTCAATTATTTGATATTCTCCTGAATTATTTGATAAAAAGAGCATAGTGTTTTATCATCTATGAAACTCCATTACGTCTCCCTTCATTTTTTAAAAAAGCAGCTCAGGTACTAATATTTAGAATTGCTCCTTATTTTAGTGCCTTGGGGGTTCTCCCTTCCCAACCCAGAAGTAATAAGCCACATTAATAGTGAAGATAGGTAGAAAATAGTCCCTGTTTTTGTAAAATGAGAGTAAGGACTGTAACATTCCACCACCAGTATACAGGGATTTTTGGATCTCCAATACATACCATACAGGCTATGGGACTCAGAGCTCTACCTCAGGACCACCTATAAAGACACTGCATCTGTGCTTGCTGATATTTGCCATCTGAAGGAGGCAGAAAGGCAAAGAATCTGGTTAAATGGTCTCTTATTTTCTTTCAGCCTGCATACAGATTGATCAGTGTTTCTATTACTTGCTCACTTCCTGCTTTTTGTCCCACTTGGAAAGTTTCCACATGCTCTGTTATTGTGTTTCCCAAGTGAAGAACTCTGTTCTTTGTAACAATGTTTATAACTTGCAAGAGTTTCAAGGGAAATGCAGCAGATGGTGATGTTTGCTTTTTCCCTCTGATCCTGCACTTGGTGATTATAAAAATCTGAAAAAAACACTAGATTCATTCTTAACAATCACTTCTGTTCTCCAAATGAAGGGGCATATTGTTAATATACACAGTTGCAGTTGCATTATGGAATGTAATGATTTTTATCAATACACCTATTTAAACCTGGGTTTTCAATAATGATGCTAATAAAAACAAAGTTTGAGAACAAATTATGAGTTTATAGTCAGTTGTTTCACTATTGATTATAATCTTCATATTAACATTTTTGTATCAAGAAAGCAATGTAGCATAACAAAATGAAACATGGTATATTTTTTTCCAAATTTATTTCATCCACATCCACATATACATATGTATGTTAATATATATATGTATATTATATATATATATTATATATGTATAGTATACATATGACATTTATACGTATATGTGTTTGTTGTTACCTATATTAGTGTGACTGTATCTCTAATCTTAAAACTTTGGGGGAGGGGTTGGGGTAATTAGGTTTATTCATTTATTTATTAATGGTGGTACTGGGAATTGAACCCAGGACCTTGTGCATGCTAAGCACATACTCTACCACTGAGCTATACCCTCCCCTATACCTCTACTTTCTGAATTTACTTCCTTCTATTTTTGTGGTGTCAAAATATCAATTGTTTTATGCTACAATTTGCATAATAACTAGAAGTTGTTATTGCTTCCGTGCTCTTGTATGCTTTATTTTTTTTCCCTAACAACAAAAAATCAGGAACACTATATTGGTCTTCAGTTTTCTTTCTGTTTGATTACTTTCTTTCCAAAATTCAGATAATCACTATAAAGAGTAAAAGTTGTCTAAATCCTTCAAAAGAGAAACCCCCAAAGCATTACTTTCAAGGTCTGCTGGGATGACAAAAGAGGTAGAATTAGCAGGAAATCTGAATGAACTTTGTAAGCGTACTCAGGGACATTGGATTCTAATCACAATTCTAATAAATATTTGAGCACTGGAAATTAGGCTGTTGAACATTAATTGAAATTCCATTTTAAGTGTCTGTTTAAATCTTCTCTTCCCTCATTACAGATGTCCATTCTAGGAGCCAAAAATATCATCCATGAAGATCTGCAAAAATGTGTATCTCTTACTATTTTCTGTATGTATAGAAACAGAGTATTTCATACAGTAATTAAGATGTTTTGATAGACACTTGATTCAAATACAAATTACAAATAAAAAAGTCTTCATATCTTACAACTGGCTAAACATTGAGTAAAAGAGAGCTAATTCACTTGTTATTCAGCAAATATTTTTTGAGCATCTACCAGGCTATTTCGATCAATCATCAAGCAGAAAACATTCTGTATTAGTCCATTATGCCTGGTACTGATGCTTGTAAGAGTAAAGCATTTTACTATGACTTTGATAATCTTACAGTATATTGGGAAGTGTGTGAGAAGAAGCAGGAAGATGGGAAAGTATATGGCAAGTTTTGACAGTAATGTATAAGACTATATGACTGGAGCTCAGAATTTCTCTAGTAGGTCTTCACAGAATCTACCTTCCAAGAACTCATTGTTTTAAAAAGAGGCAAGCGTCATTAATGGTTATACCATGTTTCATCTGTGTTATCATGCCATGGAACATCTATGTAGTCAAGTACGTTTTGCTCCATAGAAACTCGTTTTTACTTTCCAAAAGATTAATATCTCAGAATGGCTTTAGTTGATCAGTTTGGAATAGACTATTTCCTTACTCTAGTAGGTTTTGAAAATGTAATTATGTTTTAAGCTTATTCAGGGCTGATTACAAGCAAAATAATAGGTAAATTATATTAATATATATCTAAGATGAATTATATGAGTTCAGAAATAATGGTGAGTGGAAATATCTCTTGTACAAGGTGATTAGATGTAGCATTGTTTCTAGTATTTGGAAATATATTGAAAAGATTTGATTCAGAAGTATTTGTAAAGACTTAATGTTATACTTGTTAAGCACAACACAAAATATTATTTGAAGTGTTTAAAGCAAAACAAAACAAAGAAAAAGAAACATGCATTGTTTAAACTTATACATCTCAATTTTTCCCCCTAATTTCCTTGCGTAATCTTACTGTGTCTGCATAGGAGGAGCAATTGAATACTCAAATTTAAAACTCTACTTTGGGTACAACTGTTGTGAATGCCCTGGTACTCAGCCTATTAATGACATTATAACTTTGAATGCAGTAGCTCCAATAGACTCATCCTACATTTGTAAATGCTCGTTTCCTATCAATTTGGTTCAAACTGTGACATTATGTATGGCCTTCCTGGTACGTGAGCATGTGGGCCCTGACTTCATATTGCTTGGCTATAAATTATAATCATTGTCCTATAAGAATCATTCGATTACTTCTAATCAACAGAAGTATTTTGAAGGGTGTATATACCTCTTTGTTACAGGTAAAAAAAATACATATTGCTTGTTCTGTAACAAATGTTTCCCTTGATTTCCTGTGGTAAACCTTCTTTTTGGTGTTTTTTTCTTCTGGTTTTGAGATATATTGACATACAATACTGTATAAATTTAAGGTGTATAGCATAATATGATTTACATACATTATGAGGTGATTATTACAATAAGTTTAGTGAGCATCCATTATCTCCGATAGATACAAAATTAAAGAAATAGAAAAAATTTTTCTTGTGTTAAGATTTACTCTCCTAATAACTTTTATATATAACATATAGCAGTGTTAATTATATTTATCAAGTTGTACATTAAATCCCTAGTACTTATTTATATTATAACTGGAAGTTTGTACCTTTTGACTGCCTTCATCCAGTTCCCCCTCCCCCCAACTCCCCACCTCCTGTAACCACAAGTCTGATCTATTTTTCCTTGAGTTTGTTTTTGAAGTATAACTGACCTACAACACTATGTTAGTTCCTGTTACACAACATAGTCCTTCAATATTTCCATACATTTAAAAGTGATCTACAAAGTAAATTTAGTTACAGTAAGTCACTATACAAAGATATTACACAGTTATTGACTATATTCTCCACACTGTGTATTTCATAGTCATGAGTCACTTATTCTGCAACTGGAATTTATACCTCTTAATATTCCTGACCTATTTCTTTCCTCTTCCCACTTTCACTCCTCTCTGGTAACCACCAGTTTGTACTCTGTATCTGTAACTCTGTTTCTGTTTTGTTTGTTCCCTTTTTTTTTTCTTTAGATTGCACATATAAGTGAAATCATGCAGTATTTGTCTTTCTCTGTTTGATTATTTCACTTAGCCTAATACCCTCTAGGTTCATCCATGTTGTCACAAAAGGCAAGATTTTATTGTTTTTATGGCTGAGTAATATTCCACTATATATATATGTATATATCTATATCTATTTATATCTATATCTATCACATCTTCTTAATCCATTCATCTATTGATGGATGCTTAGGATGCTTCCATATCTTGGCTATTGTAAACAATGCAGCAATGAACATAGGGGTGCATATGTCTTTTCTAATTAGTATTTTCTTTTCCTTTGGACAAATACTGAGAAGTGGAATTACTCGATCATATGTCAAACTTTTTGAGAATAAAAATGTTCATATTAGGAAATTTTTCCACCAAAGGTAATTTATCCAATATTTTTAAATCTAGGGAATAAAAATAATGAGAAAGTTATGGAAGCATTGGTTTTAAAAATAATAGAAAATATAACTTACATTGGATGAAGTAGAGAGCTGAAACAGAAGGAATTAAAGTTTACATTGCCTAGTGAGATATTAAAACTAAAATCCTATTCTACTTCCAGAAATAGGGAAGACATTTATATGAGTCCCAAGCAGAGATTTATAGGGCTCCTTTCCTGAAAAACTAAATAGCTTTAGAGAAAAGACCTCCAGAAACTAATTTTCGGGTTTATCAATGAAAGAGTGAGTTATTCACATGTTCACCCTAGAATGAAGGCTCTTGTTTGAGCAGGGTGCTTCTGAAGATTTTAAGTGTCTTGCTCTTAAATATGAATGGACATGGCAGGTACACCAGATTTTTGAGAGAAGTTAAATAATGGGAAACAAAATGGAGGACTTAGACCTAACTCAAGGAACAGAAGAAATCATAAAAAATAATAATATCTACAGAGAAATGAAAAGGTCTTTTATACATAAATCAATTATTGGACTACATGGAAAAAATCAGAAAATTAAGAAATAGCTCTTAGATATTAAAACATGGTAATTTCAAAAGAAAACTTTAATAAATATTTTGGAAATAAAGTTAAGAAAATTTCCCAGAAAACAGAACAAAAAGATAATAAAATAGGGGAAAAAAAGGAGATGGTAGATAAAATATTTAGGGCATCACCAAAAGCATTCAAATATATGACTAGTATGTAATATGTAACATAAACACGTAACATAAAGAAGAGAAAACAGTTTAAATCTCCAGCTTGAGAGTATCAAACAAAATACACACACAATGAAGGAAAAAGGAGCTACACGCCAAAGCACAATGTCATGAAATTTCTGAACCATGGATAAAAAGATCCTAGAATTTCCAAATATTGAAATTTAAAAAGTAAATAGAAAAGATTAGGAATCATAGAAATCATATTTTCCAGTAGCAAACTTTTAATGGTAGAAGGCATAGAGCCACATCTGCAAAATTCTGAGAGAAATGTTTTCAATGTAGAATTGTATACATGAGTAAACCATCAATTAAATGCAAGGGAAGAATAAAGATATTTTCAGATGTGAAAGTTATCTCCCATGGATCCTTTCTTAAGGAGCTGCTGGATAATGTGTTTGGAGAGAGAGAGAGAGGGAGAAATGCTGTCTGAGAAAGATGAAGGCGCAACATTCAGAAAGAAAACAGGGAAATACTTCATAGAGGGAAAGTAAAAATCTCATAATAAAAAGCTAAACAATAGGCTCACAGAACAATAGTCTAGATTGAGTTAGAAAGATGAAGAGTTGAACGAATGATGTCTCTGTGAAATAATATTCCAATTGATACGCTATATAATGTGCACAGCTATTCGGAACATAATGGTTCTAGACATCTAACAGTTAATTGATCATGTCAAAAATGATCATGTGAATAAAAACACGAAACAAATAAAAAATATCAGAGGAGCTATTAACCATATGATGCAAAATCTTGTTCAAGAAAAAGAATGTAAGCATTGTGAGACACTTGCTTCATTAATTAAAAACTAAATATTGATTTTTTTTTAAAAAAACTGTGATATCACAATATTGGAAGGATGAAAGCATGTAGGACACACTTGAGAATAATATCTTCATCTAAAAAAAGAGAAGTTAATGAATAAACCAAGAAATGTCAGTATAAAGATATTTAGATATAGAGAAGCAGACACCAAGGAAAATAGCTAAATTTGAAGAATGTAGTTGACTCTGGGAAGCAGAAACAGCAATGAGTACAGACAATGTTGGATTTTGATATTTTTAGGTATAAGCCTTTCGGTATTATTTGATATTTTAATTAAATACTACTGCTTTTTTTTTTGGACTACTTTTTGTAGGTACTCTGTTAGATTAAAGAAATTCCTTATATTTTTCTTTGATTGTAAAATTTGCACAAATCTTTATTCTGCATTGCATCTATGAAGACAATGCTGTACTTTATTAATGTGAAGAAACATTAATTTTTACTTAAAAGTTTTATCTACTTTGCATGCTGAAATAAACTCAACTTGTTCATAATATACTGTTTGTTTTAAAATCACTAGATTCAATTTGTTATTTTCTATAGAATTTTTGCATTTGTGTTTATCAAACAGATTGGTCTCTAAGTTTCCTATCCTGTTACTTGTTCTTCACAGGGTTATTCTGGCCCCATAAAATGAGTTCTTTCTTTCAATTTCTCTCTTTCATTCCCTTTCTCCCTCTCCTTTCCTCTTTGTTTTCCTAAAAGAAGTTCTGTAAAATTGGTGTCATTTTTTTCATTAAAAGTTTGGAAGAATTAACTAGTGACTATATTTAGCACTAGAAACTTTTTTGTGAAAAGGGTTTTAATTGCCAATTTAATTTTTCAATAGTTCAATTTTTAAATAATTGATTTCCTTAATAATACAGTAGTATTCATTTTTTAAAAATTTTATCTTGTGTCAGCTTTGGTAATTTGTGTTTTTCTAGGAATTAATAAAATTTTTGTAAAATTTCACATTAATTTTTGTTAAACATTTCATTATATTCTTTTAAAATCTTTACATTATCTGTAAAACATACAGTGCTACCACTTTTTGAGCCCTTAAATTTTAAATTTGTGACATTTATTTATAAATCTATCAATCTGTTTATTTATTTTGATTTTGCTCAGTTTTGCTAAATGTCTATCAAACATGAGTTTTCAAAGAACCTAATCTTGGCCCTGTTAATATTTCTACTGTGCTTGATGTACATTTCATCAATATATTTATTATTTTCTTCCTTCTACTTTTTTTAGTATGTCATTATGTCCTTTTACTCATTCTTCAGATAAATTGATTTTTAATGTAATTCAATTGGATTCAATTGTAATTCAATAGTTATTGGTTAGTAATCTACCTTTTTAATATATAAAGTTATTGATATAAATTTCCATCTCTGCATAGATTTGCTGTGTTCCACAGGCTTTGATATCTTCCATGGTCATTTTCCTTCTGATAAAAGCATTTTCTACTTTTCATTGTGATGACTTTGAATTGTTTTAAAGTGTATTACTTAATTTCTAAATATGTGGACCTTTTTTCCATTATGTTATTGATTTCAGGTTTAATTCCACTCTGGCCAGAGAATACATTCTGAATTATTTCAATGCTTTGAAATTCGTTTAGATTTGTTTTATGAACCATAATGTGGCCACTTTGGGTAAAAGTTACATGTACATTTGAAAAGAATGGACATTTAACAGTTGGTTCACAATGTGCTAAACATATAAATGGTCAGTTTTATGAATGGTGTTGATTAGATCTTCTGAAGACTTAATACTTTATCTTGCTTGTTATATCAGTTACTCAGCGTGATGTGCTAAATTCTTTTACTATATGATGAATTTATCTCTTTTCACTTTCATTCTACCAAATATGGTTTTTATATTTTGAAGCTGTATAATTTGATGTCTAAAAATTAAAGTCTTTACATCTTTTCAGTGATTGACCCTCTAGATAGAATCACAAATTTTAAAATAATACCAACATTGGCAAGGATGTGAGACAGTTGGAAGTCTCATTTCCTGACAGCACAGATACATATTTATATAAACTCTTTGGAAAACTGTCAGCATTGTCTACTAAATTTATATGTATGCAGAACCTATGACCACTGTATTTCACTCCTATGTACATACTCAACAGAAATTTATGATTTTGTAAGGCAAAATACATGTAACAGAATATTTATTGCAACATGATTCATGTAGCTGAAACTGCAAACATCACAAATACCCAACAGCAGAATGTACACATGAATTGTGATATATTTATTTCATGGAATAATGGACAGCAAATAATAAACAAAATGCCATTACATGTAAGGATGAATTTTTGATCAACAATGTTAACCAAAAAAAGCCAAACTTTACATTTTTATGTTTCTATTTATGTAAAACTCAAGAAAAGGTAAAACTATACTATGATTTTAGAAATAGCATACTTACTACTCTTCTAGAAGAAGAGAGAGATTTGGTTGAGAAGGAGCCTGAAGGAGTGTTTTGGAGGTACTAGTAATATCTTACTTTTTTACCTGTCTGATGGTTACCTGGTTGTGTTCTCTTAAGTTAATTTATTGATCTGATATATTTTTATGTACTTTTCTCTGTATATGCTATGCTTTAACAAAGTGTTAAAAAAATTAAGAATGCTAGTTATATTCCCTCTACTATTTATTTACTGTGAAGTAGATATTTGAGTTGGATACAATATTTCCCTCCCTCCAGGAAGGACCATTTCACAAAATCAATGTGATTTTGTCTCCTTCTCTTTCTCACCTGTGAGCCCCACTCCCTTGCCTAAAACCCTTTAAGAGCTTCCTGTTGCTGTTAAAATAAAGATGAACATATTTAATTTGGCCTTTAAAGCCCTGTGTGGTCTCATCCCTGTATAGTACTTTTGCCTCATTTCACATTATCTTCGGTTTTCATCTTAAGCCCCATGTGAGTATGACTGGGCCTCTTGTTGTTCGCCATTGGTTAACCATAATTACCAGCATGGTAGAGCTCAATATGAAGATTAACTGAAATCACCTAAAGAACTGACATATCAAATAATTCAACAACTAAATAATGGGGCATCAATTATTTCTAGCTTGTTGTTGCTTTCACAGAAAGGGAAAAAATTATGTAAAATGAAGAAACTCAGCTCAAAATCTTTATAAACATTCATTCTAGGGAGCTAAGAAAAATAGAAAGCTCAATTTAAAAATATTATCTGATCCACCTTCAAGGAGTTGATACTGAAATCATTTCAGACATACGTGTCATTGATATTTCAAGATTAAAAAAAGAACAGAGAGTACAAGATTTTCATTCCATATGGAACAAATAGAATGCCACTGTCATTGATCTAGTATGTTGTTCAACAGATAGCAAATGTTATCCTTTCCCTGAAAATTATAGATACAAACTCAGGGAAACAAGGGCTTAAACTTGTCCTTCCTCTGAAATTTCTTCCCAACATTTGTGAGTGTTTCTGTCATATTTCAGAGCTTATGTTCAGATGTCATATGTTCTGTCCTAATAGTGTTTAAATGTTCTAGAAAGGCAATGTAATACAATACAAAGAGCAGCAGCTTTTGAGTTAGGAAACTGATTAGGTTTTAATCGCATATCTGTCACCATAGGGCCATGGGAAAGTCACCTAACTTTTGTGTATACTTTTCTCAGTATTTTTTTTTAGTGTAACTTAGCTTTATAAGAAACTCAGGGGCTATTATAACTAAAATTCCATAACATTAATTTGAGGGGGATCTACTTAAGTGATAGATGTAAATGTGCTTTGAAAGTATATATTATGTACAAATTTAAAATACGTTTTAATAATAAGAAAGAAGAATAGATGGCAAAGCAGATTAATGTTTGTTAGGACACCTTATAGTCTCCATATGTTTAACACGCATTATCTTATTTAATGTACAGAACAGTTCTGAACATTAAATATTTAACATTAGTAATTTATAAGTCAAGAAACCTATTCATGTACAGTTTAAATCATTTGTCTAAGGTCCCATAGTTCCTTCTTGTGCCTTAGATCTGGCTCCATCAATAATACTGCACAAAATCTCCCAGAAAACATACTACAAGCCTTTGAAGCAATCTCATACACCTGTGAACATTCTTTGTCATTTTGTTCAATATTTTGGGCAATATCCTAAATACAGACCATTTTACCATAATGTCACTGAGTTATATATCATCACAATTTTCAGTGTAGGGAATTGTTTGTTTTAAGGTCAATTAACCTTGAATATGTGAAGTAACATTCTTCCTCCAAAAGACTAATTCCTAGACAAATGCACTGCTAGGGTGGTCAAGGATTGTGGCCATGCTTAACTACATTTCTTCCCAAGTTACTTGAGCTAATATTGCCCTGGTTAACTAAGGTCCTCAATGCATGATTAACCATGTAGGAAAAGCTAGTGCCTTAAAACAGGAAAAAACCCAATAACTTTGGATGAAACAAACACAGCCATTTTTTTTTAAAAGGACATTCTTTCTACTTCCTAAGATGACTTTTTTAAAAAAAAAAATGTATGTCATCAGTGTTTTCCCTTGTTATCTGATCTTATGCCACTTAACAGAGAGACTGCTAATACAGCTATTTCCCATATTTTTATGGACACTTTCTCAATCTGGAAAATATCCCAGAATGTATAACTATCAGTCATTCTAGTAATGAAATTTTATTCACAGAGAATACATTGTTAAAATTCAAATGTAAATTTGTAGGATCTACAAGAACAGCTTCTATATTAATAATTTACTAACATATAGCTGGAGTTTTAAAGGGGAAGCAGGTAAATGGGGGTTTAATGCATATCTGACAATTTTGTGTTCTAGTTGTTTTTTCTTTCTCTTGTAGGATTTACCTACTTGTTTTGTTCTGATAATTGTTATGGGAGTTTGGGTAACTTTAGGCATTTGGAATGTTTGAGATGGGAGAGCCTAAAGGGAGTTAAAGGGTGATTGCTAGTTAATGGCAGTGCAAATGAAGCATGAGTCATTCAGTGGAAGCTCAGCTCAAACTCATCTCCTTCACAACGAACACGTACATTATTTCATGATTTTTTTAAAATCAAAGTGTGCATATTTCATATAGAAGTACTAGAGAAAATCATTGAACTACTGATAGATATGCATTTTAATCACACAAAGAAAGCATAGTTTCTGGGCCATCTGCCATGACAAGTTTGTATTTCAACTTTGTATTGTATCAATACTAATTTTAATATAATGTTAGCTCTAATAGCCAGTTAGTTAAGATGAATGCACATATTGATTTTAATTTACACTCTATCTCTAGAGATAGTCTTAAATTGATTGTTAATTGGTTGCATGATTGACAAACTCAAATTGCAATAGATGTTATTCTAAAAATGAATCTTGAGGTTGTTAGCTTTTGGTGATCCAGTCCCTGTGGATCAAAAAAGCCCTGCTATTCTTTTTCATAAAAACAATACATTTTTCTATGTTTAATGCATTCTATCTATTAAACAATGAAACCATTCTTTATAAAGATGGGTTTTAATATGCCTTTAGTCCTATAAAACTTAAGAACAATCTTTAGCATATTTAATTTCAATGTAGATATTTAAATGAAAACAAAATTTATTATAAATGTGAAGCTTTATGAAATTACTTCAAACTGCTAAAGTAACTTTTTGTTTAGGAATTCAGACTTTTTTTTTCATTTAAGATGTCACTTATATTTGTGGACATCAAGATGAAACATTTGCAATTTAAAATCTCTTACCTGATAGGAAGTGTTCTCTTCTATGAATAAAATTTTAATTTTTTTCTAAAATAAAATGTAAAACTTCCAAAGAAAACAAAAATTATATTATAACTTTTCTAATAGTATTTCTTTTTGGATTTTTCACTATTAGATTTATAGTGCATATTTGTCCATGTCATTTTGAGATAAGAGGTAAGCGGGGCAGAGCACAGCCATTAAAAAATGACATAGCAGTTGAAGCTAGGTTAATTGGTTAGAAGCAACTAGGTCCAAGATGGCAGAAGATTTGACTTCCAGTGGACCTTCAGTCTCGTTATGTGCTCATTTTAATACATTAGCATGCTAAATGGCACACCCACAATTGCCATGAGAGTTCTGAGGCTGGCCATAGAAGGTGAGCAGTGGCCTAATTCTTGATAATCCCTACACTTTTCCCCAAATAGTTGGAATAATCCTCCCACTTTTTAGCATATGAAATTACCCAGTGCATAAAAACTAACCATCCTTACAACTCAGGGCTGCCTCTTGCCTTTTGGGATGGCCTGCATTCTGTCTAGGGATTGTGTATCTGCTAAATGGCTCTCACTTTCCAAGGTGACTCCATCACTCGCAGCCTCTCATCTTCTGAGATGGCTTTGTACTTGGTCTATGGAGTGTGTATCTCCCTGAATAAATCTACTTTCACTGTACTTCAGCTCGCTCTTGAATTCTTTCCTTTGTGAAGCCAGTGACCCTCACTTGGCAGGGTACATCCCAGGGACATGCTGGAGACCTGGGACATGACCATCCTTGTGTGCACCCCATTTTCCTGCAACAATTTTTCCATGTAATTCACTTCAATTTTCTATTTACTGTATGATGTTATTAACATTTCACTATTAGGTTTTTTAACAGGAATTTATTAAAATTTCATAATGACCATCACCATTCAAGCAGACAAAACTCAGTACTATGAGTCATGGACTATTTTAAAGAAGATATTAAATACAATCATTTCGCCTAAAGTATTATTTGTAGTCATGCAATGTATGTTTACAATATAGTAGTAAAATTTTAGTGCATAAAGATACCTTAACCATCATTTTTAGTACCTCCTCTAGATAAGGATAGGGATTATGTGTTATTCATCTTTATATCTTTCCACAGATATCTTTGAATGACTAATTCCACATACAAAACACTCAAATATTTGATGAGTTAGTAAGGGCACAAAGTCCGATGAAGTTAGTTAGGTTTTCCAAAGTCACATAACTAGTGAGTGTCAGTATTAGTTTTCTGTTACTGCCATAATAAATTAACACAAACTTAGCATCTTAAAACAGCACAGATTTATTATCTCACAGCTTCTTAAGATCAGAAGCACAGGTGGACTCAACTGGGTCATGTGCTCAGTCTTATAAGGCTCTTATCAAGGTGTTGGTAGAGCTGTTTCTTACTGTAGGATCTGTCAAAAATACACTTCCAAGATCAGTGTATTTGCTAGAAAATTGAGTTCCTTAGAGTTATATTAATAAGATCCTTATTTCCTTGCCAACTGTGATCTGGGATAACTCTTTCTTAGTAGATGCTATCCACCTTCTTTCTAATGCTTTTCATGTGACTCCTTCCAGCAATAGCAGTCAAATACATTTAATCTTTGATTTCTCTTTCTGCTGCATCTTGGGCTCCAGATCAAAAATGTTTCTTTTTTTTTTTTTTTGCTTTTAAAGGCTTAAGTTTGATTATAAATCAATAAAAAATGTTTAAAAAAAATAAAGGCTTAAGTTATTAGATTGGGACTGACTGAATAATGCAGAGTAATCTCCATATCATAACATTTATAAAGGACCTTTTTCCAATGTCACATAAAATATTTATACATTTCAGCAATTAGGACATGGGCATCATTGGTGGGGGAGAGTGAGTAGGGCTGGCTTACCATAGTGTCAAAGCCAGGTACATAACCCAGTACCTTTCCCACTGTCTTTCTATGACAATTCAAGTGTAATGTGTCTGGAAAGAGAAAGGACAGACCAGATAGGATCATGGTCTGTGATGAAGAAACTCATTTGTAATTTCAACTTTAGAACAAAGATAACAAAAAGATGTTTTAGAAATGACCCTGCAATTCATATTGGATAAATGTGACAATTTTGTAGCCATCTAAGCAGAGTGACTATATATTGGTATAGTATATAGTTGGTTTATATGTAGGAAAAAATGATAACATGTTAAAATTCAAGAGGCCTCAAACAAGAGAGTATAAGTCTTAGTTGTCCAGAACGATACTTGTGATACTAACAGTTATCATCAAATCTAGATTAGAATGCAACTTCTGTGTAATTATATAGGCCAAACAGTGACTCCCCCCCACAGTAAACTTATTTTATAGAGTGCTATTCCTGCAGTTATCAGAAGATGAAAGAATTATTTGCATGTATTAAGAAAAGGAAATTTTGCCAGAAGAAACCATAAAGAAATCTTAGAAGATATAGAAAGAAATCTGCTGGAAAACCCCAAATCCTTCTAATTAAAAATGCACTGTTTGACTAAAGGAAAAAAAATTGCAGAAATATAATTTTATATACAACAATAGGTTTTTGGAGAAAAAGGGTTGGGTTTACATTCATAAATCTTAATATCTAGCTATAACCTAGATATAGCTATACCCAAGATGAAAGGGAATTTTTTCTAGAAACAACTTACCAAATTGAATCATGAAGAAATAGAAAATCTGGACAGATCTATAATTTGTAACAAAATTGAATCAGTATTCAAAAACAAACATTCGAACAAAGAAGAGTCCAGGAACATATGACTTCACTAATGAATTAGCACTAGCTCTTTACAAATTATTCCAATAAATTTAAGAAGGAGCATTTACAAACTCATCTTATGAGGCCAGCATTACTCTAATACCAAAGCCAGACAAGGAAGCTATAAGAAATCTACAGAAAAATATCCCTGACAGATATTGATGAAAAATAATTAATGAAGTCTAGCAAACAGAATTCAACAGCACATTAAAAAAAGATGTATACTATGACAAATTTGGATTTATTTCTGGAATGCAAGGATAGTTCACCTTGAAAGAACTAATCAGTGTAAAACATTCATATAACAAAGGCAAAAATTACATGATCACCTTCAACTGATGCAGAAAAAGATATTGACAAAATTTAACATTGTTTCATGATTAAAAACATTCAACAATCTAGAAATAGAAGGAAATTACTTTGACATAATAAAAGACATATATGAAAAGCCCATGGATAAAATCATACTCATTGGTGAAAGACTAAAAGCTTTACCTCTAAGATCAGGAACAAGACATGGATGCTTGTTTTTGCAGCCTCTACTGAATATGGTACTGGAAGTCCTAGCCAGAGCTATTAGGCAAGAAAAGAAAATAAAGGCATTAACACTGGGGAAAAAGAAGTAAAATTACCTCTTTTCATAGATGACATGATCTTATATGTAGGAAAATCTAAAAATTAAAACAAAACAAAACAAAACAAAACTCTTAGAACTCATGGTCAGATTCAGCAAAATTGCAGGATATAAAATCAACACTCAAAACTTAGTTATGTTTCTATACACTGAGAATGAAAAATCTGAAAAGAAATGTAAGAAAACAATTTTATTTACAATAGCACCCAAACCAACAAAATATTAGAATTAAACTTAACCAAGGAATCAAAAGACTTATACACTAAAAAATCACAAAACACTGCTGAAAGGAATTAAAGAAGATATCAATAAATGAAAAGACATCCAATATTCATGGATTGAGAGACCTAGTATTATTAAGATGCCAATACTATCTGAAGTGATTTACAAATTAATGCAATTCTTACCAAGATCCCAACATTTTTTCAGACATAGATCTTTTTAAAAAAATTCATATGGAATCTTAAGAAACCAAGAAAAGCTGAAACAATTATGAAAAAAGAGAATAAAGTTGGTATTCTCACACTTTCTGATTTTAAACTTACTACAAATCTACAGTATTCAAAACAGTGTGGTAGTGACATAAAGACAGACATGTAAAATGACTGGAATAGAATAGTGAGTACAAAAGTAAATTGTCACATATGGTGAAATGATTTTTGATAAAGGCCATTCAATGGGTAAAGAATAGTCTGTTCAGCAAATGGTGTTGTGAAAACTGGAATCCCACATGCAAGAGAATAATGTTAGAACCTTACCTTAAACCATATACAAAAATTAAGTCAAAATCGATGAAAGATCTAAGTGTAAGAGTTAAAATTATAAAAACTTTTATAAGAAAAGATAGGAAAAACTTCACAGCATTGGATTTGGCAATAATTTCTTGGCTGTAATACCTAAAGCAAAGGCAACAGAAGAAAAAAATTGATAAATTGGGCTACATCAAAATTAAACTCTTCTGTGTATCAGAGAACATAATCAACAGAATAAAAAGATGACCCACATAATAGGAAAATATTTGCAAATTATAATGGGATACAGGGTTGTATTAATCTGTTCATACTGTCATTACAAAATACCATAGACTGGTTGGCTTATACAACAGAAATTTATTTTCTTATAGTTTTGGAAGATGGAAGTGCCAGATCAAGGTCTTGAAGGGTCAGTTTTTGGTAAGGGCACACTTCCTGGTTTATAGATGTCCACGTTCTTGCTGTGTTCTCACATGGTGGAAAGAGAGCTCTCTGCTGTTTCTTACAAGTACACTAATCCTGTGGGATCAGGGACCCACCTCTATGATGTGGACAAATGATGTTGCAGCCATAAAGCCATCAGCCACTGCAGCCACCACAATGGTGCACCCTGAGGGGAATTCAGGATGGAGAAAAACAGGATACTGGCCCGAGATAGTTAAGAGGCATATCAAAGGAATGATGTTAATAAGACTAGGCTCTTGTGTCTTCTCATAAATAGAAATGTCCTAAAATTATCAACTTGAGATGACTGTTTTTGTGATTAGCAGTAATCTTTTGATGTTCGACTACATTTTTTTTTTCCTTTCAGCAAAAACTCCTATGTATCATGCTGCTCCCTTAGCTCTTTGAAACAGTCCCTAAGAGCTATCTGAGAGGCTGTACCCAGGGCTTAGGTCTTCAGTTAAGTCTAATGTAATTCTCAACATTTAGGTTGTGCATTTTTTTTCAGTCAATAGTGACCTCACTTAATCTTTACCTCCTTATAGGTCCTATCTCTGAATACAATCACACTGCGGTGGTGGGGGGATGGTTAGGGCTTCAACATATGAATTTTAAGGGGGTACACAAGTTAGTCCATAGAGGGCTTAATATCCTGACTTTATAAAGAACTCCTACAACTCAATGACCAAAAAAACCCTACCAGATTAAAAAAGGAGTCAAGTATTTGAATTATTTTTTTCCAAAGATGATATGCAAGTGGCCAATAAACAGCTAAAAAGATCCTCAACAGCTTCACAACAGGAATCATTAGGGAAAAGCAAATCAAAACCACAATGAGATACACATCACACCCATTAATATGACTACTATAAAAAAAATAGAAATAACAAGTGGTCACAAGAATGTAAATAAATAAACCCTAGTTCAATGTTTGCAGGAATCATGCAGCTCTTGTAGAAAACAGTATGGTGGGTCTTGAAAAAAATGAAATACAATTACCATATGATACAGTAATTCTGCTTTTTGGTATATACCGCAAAGAATTGAAAATTGTCTCAAAGAGATCTATATACTCATATTCATAGCAGCATTATTTACAATAGCCAAAAGGTGGAAGTAACCCAAGTGCCCATCAGTAGATAAATAAACAAAATGTGGTACATATATACAATGGATAAAAAGGGGGAAAAAATCTGACACATGCTACAACTGGGTAAGCCTTGAGGATATTATGTTTTAAGTGAAACCAGCTGGTCACAAAATGACAATTACTGTGTGATTTCAATTATATGAAGTACCTAAAGGAATCAAATACGTACAGACAGAAAGTAGAAATGTGATTGCCAAAGACTGGGAGAAGTGGAAATGGTGAGTTAGTATTTAATGGTATAGAGTTTTAGTTTTACAAGATAAAAAGATTTCTGGAGATGGATGATGGTGATGGTTGCATGACAATATGAATGTATTTAATGTCAGTGAACTGGATTCTTAAAATGGTTAAGATATTCAATTTGATGTTTTGAATATTTTATCACAATTAACAAAATAATAGCTAACTTAATTTTATAATTAATTCTAAAAATGATCAGGGAGACAATACTGCTAATATTGTTACCAATAAACCAAATTAAATATTTATCTAGGGGTAGAATGAGTTAAATGAATATGTAAAAATCACATTATCAGGTTGAGTTTTATCCCAAGGGAACCATCTGTTCCCAGACTTTAAAATTGTGCAATTGTTAGTTTCTAAGTAATTCTGATACTCATATGGATTCAAAGCAGAAATTCTAAAGACAGGAACTTACAATAAACAAGTAAACTAATTAGAGTGACAGAAGGTACATATTAGGTAGCATTTTACAACAGAGGAAAGCTATTGAAATAACAAGATCCAGCTGTTACCCCAAATTGAAGCTTATTCTCTTCCGAAACCCTCAAATTGTATCTGATATGTAATGTTTCACCCAAATGCTGACTTAATGCATAAATGGTTATACGTTGTTTATGTGTTCTAAAAGGAAAATACACACCTGTGAAGAAAATGTGCTTTCCAATAGCATTAGAATGACAGCTGTGCAATGTAAAGACATGGGGAAATCTATAAATTTGCTTTAAATCTCACTCACCAGACTCATACTGAACAATTTTATCTTAAAAAGCATTAAGGGAAAATATTAAAATTGGCTAATTTACTTTTAAACACTTCAGACAGTGAGGAAAAATTCAAAGTATGAAGGACACGAGCATGGACCATAATTCATTAAACTTACTTAGATAATTACCATCTATTTTCAAGTCGTCATTTGGCAAGTATTGAGTGATGCTAAGTAGTTTTCCTAAATGAAACTTCAGTTTAAATAGTTATAGAATAATGTATGGTAGTTTAAACAGAAAAGAATTAGCATTCTGCACTAAAAAATAAGGTTTCCAGTCATATACTACTATAGATAATATCAGATAACATAATTTTTCTGCTGCTATGGTAGCAATTATGATTGGACCAGAACTATAATGAATTGAGAGATACCTTGTAGGATGAGTAGAAAGATCAGATGCCAGATAAACCTGGGGACAAATCTCATTCTTAACACTTAGGATGATCTTTCCAAACCCAAATCCAAGTTTTCTTGTAGGCATAGTTTTATTTATATTAATATGAGGATGAGATGATTAATACAAATTATCTAACACAGTGCCTTCAATATAGCAAGGGCTAAATATATTTTATGACTACTATGGTGTCTGTTTTTATTATTATCATTTTAATGAAAAATTGGCAAAGCTTAAATGGACCCCAGATCTGACCTGGTACAGTTTGATTAATTCTAATTACAGTTCATGGTTTTGAACTATGCTTTGGTCCATCATATGCAGATTTTTAAAAATTAACATGTCCTGCAGCACTACACACTCTGTGGTTAGTGGAATCTGCAGAGGTGCAGAGGTGGAAATGCAGGTACAGAGGGCCAACTGTAAACGTCTTCAAAGATTTTCAACTATGTGGAGTGTAGGCTCCCTTAATTTCCTCCTTGTTCAAGGATCAACTGTATTCCTCGTGCTTTTCCAGATTCTACTTTCTTTTCAACTTGTCATCTTACACTCAGAATTTGGTCAGGGTAAAGTCTAATAATAGCACCATTTATTTCTTATCCCAACTGTTTAATTTTCACATTAGCTTTGTGAATTCCATTTATTCAATAATACTTATTGATTATCTAATATGTGTCTGGAACTGTAGTAATACTGATTGTATAGAGATGTATAGCAAGTGCCCTCAAGCATCTCTATGTATTGCAGAATATAGGCAAAAACAATTAACCACTTCAATACAGCATCGTAAGTGTTCTGGATATTAGATGGTCACAAAGAAAATATAAAGGTAAAGGAAGGGCACATTCTTTAGTATTGTGAGGGAAGGTAAATCAGAAAATGTTTCTGAGAGGAAGTCACGCTCTAGATGAGTTATGAAGATCTAATATGATTTAAGGAACAGAGAAAGTTTCTTCTAAAACAGAAGAAAGAAAGCATGTTTTAGAATTACAAGACAAAGGAAAGCATGACTCCCTAGAAGAAGTAAAATTATTGTTACATTTGGGGAAAAAATTATAAATGGGAGTTGAAACTGGAAAGATAGAACATGGAAAGAATGGAAAAAGAAGTTCATCACAAGTGCGGAAATCAATCTTTATCTTCAAGTTGATGGGAAGCCACTGAATCATTTTAAGCAAGGATTGTGTTAAGTAACAAAATCAGGCCTGTAATTCAGAAAAAAAGAAGTCTATAGTAGTTTGGGAGATGAGTTGAGAGGGCAAAAATAAAATCAGGAAAGACAAGATATCATTGCAGTAGGTGAGCTGAGATATTAGAGAGGCCTTAACTAAGAGAGTAACAATAGAAGCAAAGACTGGGCAACATATTTAAGAGCTATATAGGGAGTATAATTGTTTGGATACAATAACTTATTTAATGTGATAGGTGAGGTAGCAAGTAACTTGTGAATGACTTCTGAGTTTCCCACTTAGGTAAACCAGGTCAAGCATCATTTTTGACTCTTATAACAAAAGCATACTATAGAAAATAAAAATATTTGAATGAAATGTATTCATTTTAAGGTGTTTTTGAGAAATATGACTTATTCTTTCTAGTAGGTAGCTGGGTGTACAAATAAAAACTTAATTGTCTGGACTGAAGATATCACTTTAGTCATAATATCATAAATTAAATTTGGGGTATGGATGAGATCCCTTAAAAAACATACAAAATAAGTAAGATACCATAATACTAATACTAAAATGGAATGAGAACACCAAATAGATACACACAAATACACATCAGAAAAAAATAAAGAAAAAAATTGTCTAGAGGCCAGAATTTTAAAAAATATTTTGGGAAATTCTAAGTAATAGACAGAATCCATCAGAATATTTTAAAATATAGTACATTGTGCTTAAACAGGGTTTAATCCAAGAATGAGCAGATGTTTCAACACCCGAAAAAATTATCAGTATAATTCACCATAAAGGAAATAATGGAGAAAATAATTGCTACAAGAAAAAGAAGAAAGAGAGAGAAAAAAAAAAAAGACCTACAAAAGATCGTTTTGGCAATTCGGGGTCTTTTATGGTTCTATATATATTGTGGAATGTTTTGTTCTAGTTCTGTGAAAAATGTCATGGGTGTTTTGACAGGGGTTTCTTCGTATCTGCAGGTTGCTTTGGGTAGTATAGCCATTTTGATAGTGTTGATTCTTCCAATCCAAGTGCACAAGATATCTTTCCATTTCTTTGTATCATCTTCAATTTCCTTCATTAGTGTTTTACTGTTTTCAGAGTATAGGTAATTTCCTTGGTTAAGTTTATTTCTAGGTGTTTTGTTGTTTTTGATGCAACGGAAATGTTTATGCCAATTGTAAAATTCTGGTTTTTGAAGTGAAAAAAAAAAAGTGAATGAAGGGCTACAAATGGCAAAATATTCTTTTTTATAGGTGAGTTGTGTTCCATTGCATGTATATGCTACATCTTCATTATCCATTCATCTACTGATGTGTGCTTGGGATGCTTCCATGCCTTGGCAATTGTAAATGCTGCTGCTATTAATAGCAGGGTGTACGTATCATTTTGAATTAACGTTTTTGTTTTTCTCAGGTGTATGCCCAGGAGTAGAATTGCTGGGCCATATGGTGATTCTGTTTTCGTGTTTTTGAATAACCTCCATATTGTTTTCCATAGTGGCTGCACCAATTTACATTCCCACCAACAGTGTATAAGGGTTCCCTTTTCTCCACGTCCTTGCCAACATTTGTTATTTGTGTTCTATTTGATGATGGCCATTCTGACAGGTGTGAGATTGTATCTCATTGTGATTTTGATTTGCATTTCCCTAATATTGGTGATGCCGAGCAGCTTTTCATGTTTCTGTTTGCCATCCGTATTTCCTCTTTTGGAAAAATGTCTGTTCAGTTCTTCTGCCCATATTTTAAATGAGTTCTTTGTTTGCTTTTTAATTGAACTATTGTTGATTTAAAATGTTGTATTAGTTTCTGATGTACAGCATGGATGGACTTGGAGGGCATTATGCTAAGTGAAATAAGTCAGACAGAGAAAGACAAGTACTGTAAGATGTTGCTTACATGTGGGATCTAAAAAATACAACAAACTAGTGAATCTAACAGAAAAGAAACAGACTCACAGATGTAGAGAAGGAAGTAGTGGTTACCAGTGGGGAGAGGGAAGGGGGAGGGGCAAAATGGAGGTGGAGGATCAAGAGGTAGAAGCTATCAGGTATAAAATAAGCTACAAGGATGCATTGTATAACATGGGGGATATAGCCAATATTTTATAGTAACTATAAATGGAGTATAACCTTTAAAAATTGTGAATCACTATATTGTATACCTGTAACAAATAATACTGTATACCAACTATACTTCAGTTTAAAAAATATGATATTGTAAAATAAATACATAAATTAAAAAATGGTTTAAAAAAAAACAAAACAACAACAACAACAAAAAAGGACCACACTCCTCAACTTCTTGACACATTGAAGTGGAACACTGAAAGAAGAATCAGTACAGTAGTCTTAATACAGAGGTATACTGTAAGACATGACTTATGATATGTAGATATCCTGAAAAATATGATTTATTTCAGATTCTCTCTGCTTGTCACTGTCTTCGTGTATTTTCCAACTGTGCAAGCTGTAGACAACTTATAATAATGCAAATAATCTTGTCCAGAGAAATACAAATGAATTGTGTCTAGTGGAATGCAATTGATTATTGCCCTATAAATATTGACCAGTTTTGCAACTGTTTATAAATCATTTATTATTTGTGTGTTTGTTTTTTAATGGAGGGACTGGGGATTGAACCCAGCATGCACTTTACCACTGAGCCACACCCCCACCACACCCCTTATAAATCATTTCAACACTCCTGATAGTCTATATATGTGTGATACTTTGAATTCTCCTTTTAACCCATTGTAACATCTGACTGATTCTATCATTAATTAAAAAGTTGAATAAAACCTTCGAAACAGGTTAAAAAAAATTATTCACCAGCTTGCCAATGCCAGATCTACTTTGTACAAAATGGTTACTTTGTATATTACATAAAATGGTGACAGTAAAGCACAGGTGCAAAGAGGAAAAAAGAGATTTATTTCCATGAAAATTAAATTGTAATTCAATAAAAACAAATTACTAAAAAAAATGTAGTATAACCTTTAAAAATTTTGACTATATTGTATACCTGTAACATATATTATACATCAACTATTATTCAATTTAAAAATATGATATTGTAAAATAAATACAGAAATTAAAAAAAATGACACTTATGGTTCAAAAAAAAAGAGAAACCTAGTTTAAAAAAAGAAAATAATAGGGAAAATAATTGCCTTAAGAAGTTACAACACACTTTAATCTGAAAACTCATTCTTGAGTTAAAAAATAAAAACTAGCAAAATAGAAGTAAAAGGAACTACAAGAGAGTCCTATTATCTGGGAAGATGCATTATTGAAGTCCCCATGGCTATAGGGAAATATATATAACCAAATTGTTATAGATAGGTAGATGGATAGATGGATAGATAAAGTAGATAGAATACACATATACAATGCTTACATATACATACTAATAAAAATATTAATTATTAAATTGACCCCTTATACAATTATTTTCCACTCTATTTTCCTAGTTTAGCAATAACATCTATCCCATCTGACCACAAATATGTCTTTGCAGGTCAGTGACTACAATGGAATTAAAATGTTTATCTCTTCAGAGGTATACAATAATATAAAAGTGATTTTGAAGTACTGTTTTGATCATAACAAAATATATTAAAAATAAAATCTGTTCTACTATTTAGCAATGAAAATATTAGTTTACAAAGAAGATAGTTAAGAACAGACATTTTTAGAAAAAGTGATTTGAATATGAAAGAATTAAGAAAGGTGGTTGGAGATATAGTCATCTCACTAGTATTTTTGCAAATCATTATTATTTGCCTTATTAATGCTCATGTTTTTAATGTTAAGAAGAAGGGAAATATTTTTATCTACATATATAATTTTGTCAGAAAAAATCATATTAAGAGGTCATTTTGGTGCTTGAAGATTCCAGGTATGGTGGGCAAAATAAAATTTACTGAACTTTGACTGAATGGCTTACAGTAAATTGAAATGTCTGGAGGAACTGCTTGTTTTTTGTGTGAGGGCTAGCCAAATACAATTTTTTAGCATGACCTATCACTCCTTTGGCTCTAGTTTCTCTACTGACCTCTATCAATCATTAGTGTTTCACAGGACATCAGCTTTGTTGATAACCCAGAATGACTGAAAGGGGATGGGGGGACAGTGAGTCTTGTAGACTTGGACCAATTTTGACCAAAGTTGTAACTGATAATTTGTTAAATAATTGCTTTGTTGGGATATAATTCACATATCATACAATTCAATGAATTTAGTACATTCACAAAGTTGTGCAAACATCCACACTGTATAGTTCCAGAATATTTTCATTACCCCAAAAAGAAACCCCATGAACTTTAGCAGTCACTCCAAATCTCCCTATTCCCTCCAGTCCTAGGCAAACATTAAACTACATTTTGTCTTTAGAGATTTGATTATCCTGCATATTTTATATAAATAGAAACAATATATGATCCTTTATGCTATTCTTTCACTTAGCAAGTTTTCAAGGATCATACATGCTATAAAATGCATCAGTAGTTCATTCCTTTTTATTGCTAAATAATATTCCATTGGGTAGATAGCCCACATTTTATTTACCTATTAATTACTTGATAGGCATTTGGGTTTCTTCCATTCTTTAGCTATTATGAATAGCTATGAATAGTCTTTTACAGGTTTTGCAAAGACAGGTTTTCATTTGGGAGATATATGCATAGGAGCTGGATCATATGGTAACTCTGTTTAACCATTTGAGGAACTACCAGACTGTTTTCCAAAGTGGCTGCACCATTTCACATTTCTGCCAGCAGAGAATGAAGGTTCAATTTCTCCACATACTAGCCAACACTTTTTATTACTTTTTTAGAATAACCATCCCAGTGGGTATTAAGTGGTATCTCATTGTGTTTGATTTGCATTTCCCTCATGGCTAATTATGTTGATCATCTTTCCATGTGTGTATTGGCCATTTGTATATCTTCTTTGAATAAACGGCTATTTAGAGTATTTGCTTATTTTTAATTTGGTTATTTGCCTTTTTATTATTGAGTAAGAATTCTTTATGTATTCTACAAGGCCATTTTCAGACATGTAGTTTAAAAAATTTCCTCCCATCTGCAGGTCTTTTCACTTTCTTGAAAGATGCTGAAGCACAAATTTTTTGTTTCAGTGACATCCAGTTTATTTTTTTTGTTGTTGTTCTTGTTGTTTGTGCATTTGATGTCATATCTAAGAAACCAATGCAAAATCCAAGGTCACAGAGACTTATGCTTAAGTTTTTTTCCCCCCAAAGTTGTATTTTATGCAATGTCATTAGTTTTAGGAGCAAGAAATATCCCTATAAAATGGGGACTTTTTGAGAGCAGTGTTCTAAGAGCAATTTTAATTTTATTTTGAGTTTGTTTTGTCTTATCTTTTTGTTTAATTGCTTAGACTGGAGGGAGATGAAAGCCCACACTGCTCTAATAATGGACCATGCTATGTCCATATGGGACTCCTTAGAAGGCAAATTTTAGTCAAGGAGGAAAGAGCCAAAAAACAAGGCAAATAAAAAGATTTGATTTAAGTGGTCAGAGGAAGGGCAGCTTATAGAGGATGGAAAGAAGAAAAGGAGTACCAAGTAAAGAACTGTAAATATTTATACTAAAAAATTATATCCATTAAGAAAAAGAAACAAAAAATATACTTCAAAACAAAGAAAATTTTTCAAGATTTGTCAACAAGTTAATTTTGTCAAATCATGAAGGGAAGAAGCAATGCATTGCTGAAGCACAGAAATCATATATTTAGGTGATAAAGGAGAGGTAATGTAAAGAGCAGGGCTGATTTTTAGCTGAGATAACTTATCTAAAGGGAATTAAGTTTAGGCAATAAATAGGAGGGATAGAAAAAGAAAAACAGCAGAAGAATTAACAGAGAAGGAGAAGCTTGGCTTCAAGAAGTCAAAGAAAAATGAAACATAAAAATAGACTACCTGTAAGAAATCTGCTAAAATAGTCATAAAAGTTAGTACTCTGGAAAACTTTGGGCAGCAAAGCTATTTATACCTTTACCCTTCATTGTACCTGGTAAACATTGAATGATTAACCCAAGTCCCTGTATGAATAATAGCCAATTGAAAATCCAATTTGCATTTCTCTGTGAGAACTATATTCTCTCTTAGAGATTTCTCACAGTCCTGGATATATTTCTGACTGCCTGTTGCTCTATTTATATTTCTAATAAATTTGCTATGTTATCCTTGAGAGTTATTAGTTATTCTTCATGAAGCCTTTTAAAGCTTTCTTAGCCACCTCAGAATTGATGTATTTATGTAGTCTAAAATTGGAACACGAATCACCTTTATTGTAACTCTTTAGAGGGAAATGTTCTAACAATGATGCAGTTCATGATGTAGAGACTAATCTAATATAAAGTGGATGAAGAGCAGGAAACACAACCGGGAGCCGGGTATTCTATTAATAGCATGAGTGATTAATCAAATGAATACAAAAATGACATTTAATGCTGTGTAAATTATCTGTGATTCATCACAGTAACCACCAAAAATGGCTGAAGGCCAGGGGATGACATTGGAGTAAAATATAATGGACCTATAGAATTTTTGCAGTTAAACATGTCAACTCTCTTATTGTTGTTTTCTCAGGTTTATAAAAAAGAAGAGAAATTGTTTATGTAGCATGTTGCTTTGAACCTCATTTGGCTTAACAGTGAATTACCAAAATACTGAACTTGTGATCTTACTCATTACTGATTCTTTGATTTATGATCAGTCAATTGAAATAAAACAATATTTACTTATAATTCAGACCACAGTAAGATATGTTGAATGAGTATAGTTGGAGTAATTAACAATTCAAAGAAGTCTATTAAGATGTAAAATTTTGTAAAGCCTAGCTAGTGGCCTTTGAATGTCATTCACTCTAAACTTCCTGGTACAGTATAAGTCAGAGAATTGTGTTTTGTTTTATTTTCTTACAACAAAAAGCCTATATATATATATATATACACACACACACACACACACACACACACACACATATGTATAGTCATTGAAAAAATTTTAGAAATATGGTCAAACTAAAAAAAGAAAATAAAAATCATTCAAAATGCTAGTTCCCAGGTGTAACCAACAGTGATATTTGTAGTATATTCTTCTAGTTTCTTTTAATTGCTTATAAAATATTTTAACAAAATGGATTCTATTCCATAGAATCTATTTTGAATATACTTTGCTTTCAGTATCTATAGAGTTGAATGAATTCCTGTCTTCTCAATGTCCCCCAAATATCTTAAGTTCTTAGGCCAGCCAGAAAATGACCTTCTTTACTCACCTGGTACGACTGTTAGGAACCCTGTAAGTAAGATACCAGACTGTATTTCCAAGGGGTATTATTGACTCCAAAAGTCAACATCACTTTCTTAAAACTGTCTCTTCATATCTGATTTTATGCACATTCTCAAATATGACATTCCAGTCAAAGTCTTGGTAATATAAGCAATGTTACAGTTGTGTCCTGTTACAAGAAGAACTGATTCTCATTAAACTTACTCAAAGAACTATATTGCCATGAAAATAAGAATACTCATGTAGAGTTTCCAAATTTTTGAGGGATCACTTAGGGAGAAAAGGATAAATGGTTCACCTTTGTTTACAATATAATATTTTACCAAGTTGTTGTAAGTCACAGGTAGTTTAAAAGAAAAATGTTTCCTTAAATCTGGTAAAGCAAAAAATTAAGGAATCAGAAATGTTTCAAACAAAAAGTCATAGAAATTATATTCATATTCATCAGTTTATTCATTCCCATGTAATTAATTCTTGTTATATTGATCTTTTGTTAGCAGTTTTATAAATCCAAAAGTTTCTCAATTAGAGTTCTGTAAATTCTTACCCAGTTCAGTGGTATGATCTGAAAGTTATCAGAAATCTATACTTGTCAGAGCACTTTCCATGAATCTTCTTGAAGATGAAGCACTTTTGAAAAAGCATCAGCATTAAATAATAACTGTAAATGACCAAAAACAATTTAAAATGTCTATGGTTAAAGATCTGATTAGAGTTTACTATAATGAAATTGACATGAAAATTTGATCATTTGTGTAACATACATTTTCAGACGATAACTGGAATTATAACTGATAATATTATACCAGGACATATTATATCAGGATTTCAGAAAGTTCATATAATTTCTGGAACACTTAATAACATGCATCTTTACACACATAACCTAAGACAGTTTATCATCATCACCTTTTGGACAATGCTTCTCATGTAATTTAATAGACCAAACAGATGTACTTAGTTTAACACTTCTCTTTTAAAAAGTGAGAGAGACATCCTTTGAGGTCAAAAAGACTCCATTTGGAATTTGATTTGGGGAAGTTGTCAAAACGTTTGAATATTTGACTAAATTGAATCACAGATCATTATAAAATTGTATTTAACTATCTATTTGTCCAAAGTGACAATAGAATATTTTAAAGGTGAATAAAGAGGGTGACACAGTTGTGAACAAACCTTAGATCTTTTAATATTGAGAAAATTGGCTTTTCTTAAGTACTCAGAGACCTGATAAAGACTGTGCTGAAGCACAGTGAATTACTTTGGCAAGATGCAAAATCTTCACTTTCTAGATAGACTACTCAAAATATGAAAACAAAACAAATAAATAGAAAACTTTTTACAGTCTTTTAACAGGGGCAGGCTGATAGTCCAAGAACACTTTGTTCTTTGAACAGAGAAAACCAAGTTATAATTTTTCACCAGTGTATTTTTGATACTAAAATTCATTTTTAAAATTTAATTAAATCTATTCCAATGTTAGCTAGCTTCACTATACATGAAATTCCTTTTCCAGGTTTCCTTTTCTGTAAATCTTCTATGACTTTTTAATATCTATTCAGATTTTATCCTATATATTTTCTTATTTTTCTTTCTGGAACAATCAATAATTTGACTTGCATTAACTATTTTTTCACAGGCAGTTGATTCCTTCCACCTTCATTATTTCTAAGAAGTTTAATTATACATATTAATCATAATTATGTAATTATTTTATATTATTACAAAGTAATTATAATTCTTAATCTTTAGAATCCTTAATTCCTAGTAAAAACTAAGAAGTAAACAATTGTGGACTGTTACACTAGCTTTCTGTGGATTGGCAAATTTATAAATACATTTTATAATTTCTAGAAATATAGTCTATCTCTTAGTAAAATGTTTTAATGTGGCACAAAACATGTTTATTAATAGAATGAAATATATTTAATTTTTTTGTGAAAAAAAGGCAAAGTTGGCTCATCCTATATTCAATAATTAGTGCTTTAGTAGTTTAACTTATTTGGATATTACCTATATAGTCAAAAAATCTCCATCATTTAACTTATCTCAATATAAATGTAAGGTTTCCAGTTACCAAAAAGAGTTTGAAAACTACTTTTTGGTAGACATACCATAAAGCATAATTATTGTTGACCAGTTCATTTATAAACTTTTATCTTGCACCTATTTAATTCACTGGTGCTTGACAATTATTTTCAGATTAGTTATTAAAATTTTAAGAGACATTAAAACAGCTAACCATCTTAACTTATCTTTCTTGCTGCAAATTCTGTAACAGAAATAATATGAGCTTATTTGACTTCTGGTAAATATGAGTGAAAGAAAAATCTTATACTAAATGATAATAATTCTAAAGACATGCTTATTTTAATTATACCAACAAAATACAACTAGATTTTACTTATCAAAGATTATCTCAGATTATGTGAATTTGAAAAACATTTGGGTTATTTTCTATATTTCTGAGAATATACTTGATTTATATAACACTTCTTTAAGCCAATTAAACAGAACTCTTTACAAATTAATTTTGGCAATACTATCTGAAGGTAGAAAAATCACATTTATAACATACCTACATAGACATATGTAAACATATAGATGTAAACAGAGATCTTATAGCTTTTGTTTTAAAATTTTGGCCACAAAACTGGTATGATTTAGCTTATAAAAGAAAAATTAGATCCAAATTGTGTTTCTGGCAGATGGAATAAATTAAGGTTACTTGCTCAAATGGGTAAAGCTTTTCACTAATATTTGTGGAAGAGACTTTTAACATTTTCTATAGACCTAATTTTAAAAGCAATTTTTTTTTTGCCTTCTGATAAGAACTATCTTAGTTCCAAGAGAAGACCAGGTAGAATACTTACATTTAAGAAAAAAAAAAGCACAGAGAAAGAATTCAAGTTCTACCAAGAAGGTTATTTTTTTTTCTCTAAGTCCAGACCTTTTATAATATCTGCAAACTTCTTGAGATGAATAAGGGAGGTTTCAAGATTGGTAAAAATGATCAGTGGGCTTTGAATTATTTCTAGATCCACATTTCTGTTCTTATAAAGTCTTGACTTGTTTTTTAAGGCAAGTACAGTTTTTTTTTTACTTCCTCAAATAACTGAATTGCAACCTGAATCATATGGAGGCTGACCCACCCACATAACCAGGCTTTCTTCTTAATATTATGAAGAACATCTTCAATTAAGCTGAAACTCAAAAGATTCCTATGTTCTAGATTTAGAGCCGTGTGTCTTTGGAATGTTTTAGTAAATTCTTCCACAAAAGCTTCAAAATGTTTTTCTTTTCCTCTGGGTATACAGTCTTATTTTGGCTTAGGATTGAAGGCTTTAAAAAATTTCATCAGGCTCTGAACATCAGCTTCTAATATGGCCAACTTCTGACCGTAGAGTTACTTTAAAAAAAAAAAAATCTTTGAGTATCTTGTCAGGTTTCAGCCAGGACAAAGAGTAAATATTCCTGGCAGTATTGAACAATCCCATGGATGCAAAAGGCATTCCCACAGAGGATGCAAAGTATACTACCCTCCCAAGATAAAGAGCCATTCCCAAAGATAACCAAAAGAAAGAAAGATTCAGACAATTCCTCTGAGAGCTGATAACAGTCAGTAGGATCCTAGCTGCAAATGGAGTGTAACTAGCATTTCTGTTTAGCCATACATAGCTGCAAAGGGGGGTGGGATCCACATTTCTGTCTGGTTGTATTTTGGGGACTCCTAACCTAATGATTTCCAAGCCAAGTTTTCAGAACATAAAATGTCCCTGTGAGAGAAGTAATTGACAACCAGTGAGTACCCAAAAGCAAATTTATGAGTCACAGTTCAAAGATCTTGTTCTTACAGATGTTTTTTGCTTGTCAATCTGAATTTGGAAAGGAAAAAACAACGTGAAATTGTATATTTGTCTCTCAACCAGGCACTAGAGATAAAAACCTGGGAGTGCTGAATTTGGTAAGAATACTCCATACTTTGCCAGCTTCTGCCAGTTTTCCCAGGATCCAGTCTGCCAGCTCTGGAGTGAGTGGGATGTCCCAGCAGGTCTCATCCTGAGCTCCAGAAACTGTAGAAGCGAAAAGTACTCATGTTTAAAGAATACATACATGCAGACAAGGGTCATTATGCCTGCTTGCTTTGCAGAAATTACTTTTGACCCTAAAAGTTTTTGTTTAAATATCAAATTATTCTATGTAAGATTTAAAGGTTTAAATAGTTGGACTCATATAAAAAATATCTAATATCATGTCAAATAAAAATAAGCTTTGAGTTAATTTGAGTTATTCTGCTGCTTGTTAGGGATGTAATGTGTTAAATACATATATCTCCTCTATCAAAAAAATTATCAAAAATTGATTCATCACATAGAATATTGAAATTTTGTGTGCCAGTAAACAAAAAATAAAAATACTTATTGCCACTAAATAATTCTCTAATATTATTTCAATTATAGGTTTATCTCTCAAAACTTTTACCAAAAATAGTAAAACTGGAATTTATAAAAAAGTTATAAAACAATGGACAGAAAAACATTATGTTCATGTATCTAAATAACACTATTTTTCAATTAAAATGTACTATAACAATAGACAGTGATTATATCTTCTTTCTTATATGTTTGAGACCATGTAGTGTTACCATGCATATTTTTACTTTATAAGTCGTATTCTGAAGATAAATACATATCTTACATTATTAGTCATTTTTAACATTATATTAGGAGAAACATCCTTTAGTGTTAGAGCAGGTAGATAGCTACATATAGCAGAAAAAGTGGGGCACTGGCCAAATGGCAAGAAACCATACATCTTATAAACAATGGGGTCCTTGGGCAAAAAAAGAAAAAAACCCCCAGACTGACAGGAAACCACACATTTTGTTGTGACGAGTATCTTAAAGGGAGACAAAGAAAGGTGGGAAAACGTGGGAATCTGTGGCATCCAAATGTAACCTTTTGCTGATTGCTTATTATGTCCTCATTACAATAAAATTTGTCTTGCAGATTAGAAGTATCCATCACGCTCCAATGCCATGACACTTCCAGTCAAGACTAAATAAGGACAAAAATCCCTCCTCCCTTTGGGAAGGTGGAGCTGGGATGAAAATCAGGAAATATGATCCCAAACCTCTCCCTCCCCAATGAATATTACCCCCTTTCATTTTTACACCCCGTATAACCAGCTTACCAAAGAAACTCAGTGCAGCTACTCACATGAGTCTGCCTACTCTCCCTTTGAGAGCATCATATCACTTAACAAATCCTTGCTTTACTTTCCTGACCTCCATGTGTTGTATCTGAATTTTTTCTGTCATGAGACAAGAATCTACTCTCCAGTAACACTAGGAATTATGTGCAAACTTTGGAATTAAAATAGACTTTAACCTTGGAAAATACATTCAAGTTCTCTGAATCTCACTTTTTTTTTAATTAGAAAATTCTAGAGGACTTCCAGTTTTGGATTCCACGTGTAAGGAGCTTGGAAGTCACTACTACATCCTAACAACAAGTAAAAAGCTGGACAGATTGAAAAAATTCAAAAATTCTCCTTAAATCTGTAACAGAGGGGAGGATATAAGGCAAACCACTGGCCCCAAGATTGGAAATATTGACAGGCAAATAAAGAGTATAACAAATTACTGAGAAGTCAATACCCCTGTGGGAACAAGTACCAAGATAGATCCTAGAGCTCAACCAGGCTCCCACAGTGAATATCTGAGAAAGATCCCAGGCTTTCAGGAAGAGGTGGTGAAAAGAAACCCTTTTGAAATATGTCAGAGTACTCTGTTCTTCTTAACAAAGTCTGTCCTTAGAAGAAACTAGTTAAGCAGAGACTAATCTGCTGGGGGAAGAAAGTTAGCTCTAGTCTTCCATGTGGGAAAATGGAAATACCATCTCAAGCCCACTCTAGCCATCTTGTTCCACTTAATACAGGGAAGGGGGAAGAAAAAAACTGAGAAATTTGTGAAGTTCACAGTTCAGAGGTGGAGGCTCACTGAAAGAATGAGACCTAATCACAGACCTCTAGAACTCTTCACCTCCCCTAATACCTTCACCATATTACTAATGGCCCATTTACAGAAGTTTATTTCATCTAGTACATCATGTCCACCTATCAAGAAAAAATTATAAGCTATACCAAAAGTCAAAAACACAATTTGAAGAGAAAGAGCAAGCTCCAAAACCAGACATGGCAGGAATGTTAAAGTTATCAAATCATGAATTTAAAACAACTATGATTTGTATGCTAAGGACTCTAATGGATAAAGAAGATAGCATGCAAGAACAGATGGGTGAGGCAAGCAGAGATATGGAAATCCCAAGGAAGAAGTAAAAGTAAATGCAAGAATCAAAAACTTTAACAGACATAAAGAATGCTTTTGATGGGTTTATTAGTAGACTGGGCATGACTGAGAAAAGAATCTCTTAGCAGAGGATATAGCAATAGAATCCTCAAAACCCAAATAGTAAAAAGAAAAAAGACTAAAAAAAAAAAAAAAAAACCCACAAACTAGACTATCCGAAGACTGTGGGACAATCACAAAAAGTATAACGTATGTGTAATGGAAAAACCAGAAAGAGAAGAAAAAGAGAAAGAAACAGAAGAAAAATAGGAAACAACAATGACTGAGAATTTCTCTAAATTAATTTCAGACATCATACCATAGATCCAGGAAGCTCAGAGAATACCAAGTAGGAAAAAAATGAAAAAAAGAAGCCCTACACTTAGGGTGTATTATTTTCAAACTACAGAAAATCAAAAATAAAGAAAAAAATCCTGAAAGAGCCAGAGTTGAAAAAACACCTTGTCTTTAGAGGAACAAAAATAAGAATCACATCTGACTTCTACTCTGAAACCATGCAAGCAAGAAGAGAGTGGAATAAAATATTTAAAATGTTAGGAGAAAAATCCCACCAACCTAGAATCTTGTACCCTGCAAAATTATCCTTCAAAAGTGAAGGTAAAATAAAAACATTCTCAGACAAACAAAAATTGAGGGAATTTGTTTCAGGTAGACCTGCCTTGAAAGAAATGTTAAGAAGACTTCCTTACAAAAAAGGAAAATAATATAGGTCAGAAACTCAGATCTACGTAAAGAAAGGAACTGCACTGAATAATGAACAAGTGAAGTAAGATTAAAACTTATTTCTTATTCTTAATTGATTTAACAGATAATAGTTTGTTCAAATTAATAATAGGAACAATGTATCTTATTTTATATGCTTGTGTATATATTCCATATATACATATATATCCTTAAGTATGCCTATAGACGTAAAACAAATGACAGCAATGATACAAGGGATGAGAGGAAGGAATTAGGATTAGTTTTTAATTTTAAGGTACTCACATCACCAGTAAAGTAGTATAGTGTTACTTTAAAATGACATGGATTAGTTGTAAATTAAAATAAATTACATAGACATTTGCTGAAATGTGCAGGCCAGTTTCTCAACTGCATAAGCTCCAGAGTATTTTCTGAAGGATAAAATGTCCTTAATAAGAAAGATTACTAAAAATATGTCAAGTGTCAACTTGTATACTTGGTCTTGGCCTAGTCTTATTAAGATACTGGCTTACCTTTAATATCTTAAACAAAAAAACAGTATCTGTACTTAGTAAACAGTGGAAAGACAGTATAGAAGACTGAATTTTTAAAATGTTGTTTCTGACTGATGTGGGCTTTAATTCCAGCTTCATTATTTGCTGTGTGACATTTGAAAGTTATTTAACCTGTTTCTTAGTTTTCATATTTATCAAATAATTATAACATGTTAAAATTGAAAGAATTCAATGAAAATAAGAAAGTGAAATCTCTTGTACAAAGCATTATTTTGTTGTTTTGAATGGTGATCTATCATTCACATTATTTAAGAAAAAAATTATCACTATTATATAAGAAATATTGTCAAACAAAGTTGGAAAACTAAACCTAATAATTAATATTCATGTTAACTAATATGTATGTTATAGGATTTAAATAATCAAGGTCTCATTTCTTCCCAAGAAAATATTTTAATACTATTGTTTCTCAAATTGAAATCCTGTCTGTTGTTCCCCCCACCACATGCACAGTAAAACTTTACCCCCCAAAATCTAGCTTTATTCCATGTGACAGAGTTCCTCTGAAGAAGAAAATCTGATTGAATGAAACTGTGTATGTATAATCTAAACACAGTACCTGATTCATCAGTCTATTTTGCTTTCTTCTTCATATTCTCTCCAAATATATAAAATGCTTGGGATAAAGTGTGCCAAGTACCACCCCCCTCCCCTGACACACATTCCCCATACCCAGGCATCGCCTAGCATGGCAGTTAACTACTGGAATTGCTTCACTCCATTTCAAAACTGATGAAAGTTTCTAATTGACAAAGATATTTTCTTCATCTTTTTCGACAAGCCTAATGGTGCTTGAGATTAATACTGTGAAACAGTGTGAAATTCTATATCATGACAGTACCTTCCAAGAAGAGGACAGATTATTTTAATAAAAGATATCATTTTTATGATTTCTCAAAACAAAATTAGTTTTTAAATTCTTTTTCTGGACATATTGACTTTTCAAGCACAATTGTGTATATGTGTGTGTGTGTATGTGTACATATATTTGTCATGGGTCTATATTTTTAGACTTATTTTATAGATTAACACTATGAGTAACAAGATCCATTTTTTATTGAGTTACAGTCAGTTTACAGCACAATTCTTCAGTTATACATGAATATACATATATTCACTTTCACATTCAAGATCCGTTTTTTATTTGAAGTATCTACATAAGCATATTCTTTTTATTTCTCCCTAACTTTCAGTGCCTAATAAAATAAAATAAAATAATTACTACATTTACACCAATTACAAAGAGTTTGCCCTCTATTATTTCAATTGTTCTAACTTATAATTTATAAAAGTACTGGAGTTTTATTTTTATTGAATTTCAAACTTTTACTTCCTCTGGTTTATGTAAATATGAAGTATGGCAATAACTAGAAGCTGAGCCCTGTTCCCATCTAAATAAAATCAGCAAATTACCTTCTGTTTCTGATTCTATCACAAAAGCAAATTAAAAATATGTGGCAGTATTTCTCTAAATTAATTAACACTAACAAGTATAATAGTCAAGAAGGGTGTAACAATCTAATCACATAAACAAAATTCCTTTTGTACAATTACTGCTTGAGTGGAATACTTATTTGGAGCTTAGAACTGCATTAAATAAAAAGATAAAATAATGAAAACAAATTCTGTGACAAGTCAACTGTCAACAATACAAAAAAAGTTAGACTATTTTTGCCTTAAACTTAAAATAATCCTAGGATGTGAGTTAACATTAGGTGAATAATTAATATGTATAAAAGAGAAACCCAGAGAGAAATGTATGAAGTATATTGGTTATTGTCTTTTCATCCAAATACCAATTGCTGCTTCAACATTCACCAGAAAATATATAGAAAGGAGACTGCTTTATTAGTAATGTGGTACTTGTACAAATAGTTGACATAAAATTTTAAAGGTAAGCAAATGGATTTCTATAGGTAATTTAAGATATCAGTTGCTGCTTTATCTTGATATATAGATGTTGATAGTTAATTGAGTTTTGGGCTGTTTCTAATTAGTAAACCATGCGTTTATAACATTTTTATCACCTATCAAAGAAACACTTGTGGATTTACATTTGGATTTATATTTATAATTATATTTATGCAGCTAAAATTTTAGATGGAAAATAATATTCACAACGTACCTCATTTATAAACCAACAAATGGTCTATTATACAATGGTAAAATGTAATTCACTGTAGGTATTTTGGCATAGTATGCAAATTATTTTGAGTTTAAAGAAATACATCCTCAGAGATATTGGTGGTGAGCTATAATTAAAACTATTCCACAGGACTGCATCTTCATTAATAGTTTCTGGGGGCAACATATGACTTTTTCAGGATATGTTCTATGATTCATACATATCCACATATCTCTTACACCATCTACATGTTAATGTCATTTAACATTTAAGTGATATTCTTAATTATAGTCCTTGGGAAAAAAATCTATGATTAGCAAAGAAAAAATAATATTTATAGAGATTTTTAGTAGTAAGGGATAAATTAAGAAAAAAAGTATTCAGGCTTAAGTCTCACTTAACTAAAAACTGTAATCAACCAGAGATATGAGCTTTAAAAGTAACTGAGATTTTATTCATGATTTTTTACTCTCACCTGGATTTGTCAAGTAACTGAAAAGAAGAAACATGGACTAATTAATACTATTTTACTGTACTGATTTTCCAAATAAGGTCAACGTTTAAGTTTTTTTTACAATGTAATCCTAAATTCAGAGATAGTTTAAATAAATCAGGAAGATTATGATTTTTTTAGAACACCCAGGTTTAATTTCACATTTAGTTAAGCTAAAAATACCAGAAAATATTAAAGAAAATCAAACTACTACACAAACCACTGACCTGATAAACACAGAAGTAATTTCATTATGAATGAGCAGTGCATTGCTCTCTTCTCTACTTACCTAAAATAATCATTTCATAATTGAGGAATATCAAATACAGTGATGAGCATAAGGAGAGGAAGAAGGAAGAAGTAAAGGACATTAAAACAATTGGGCAGAGAAATATACAATTTTTGTCTCAGAGAACTGTAATACACTTACTCCTTCATACTCCTATGACCTTTTGAAATGTCAAGACATTGAGAAAATACTCTTATCAGCTTCCTCTTTTAAAATTACATTACTCAAGAATGTGCAAATTTGTCCAAAGATAGAACTATAATGAAAAGCTATCTTTCCTTATATAGTAGACATTTAATCAATAACTGATGAACTAGGAAGATCCCTTTAAATAATTTATAGGGCTTAAAATTTTATATTCTTGGAGAAAATGTAGCACAAATTGGTCTTGTTTGGTTAGATGACCCTCCAAATGACACCAGGAGACTACTGTATTTAGGAAAAGCTTTCTCTCTCTCTCTCTTTTTTTTTTTTCCCCATTCCTTTTGATCTGATAATCCTCACCATTTTTTATCTCTGGCCATAAAACAAAAATAACCTATAACACAGTATGGAAAATATCAAATTATATCAGAGCAATACATATCCATTTGGTGTTCATCAGTACAAGAAACTGATACATTTTTCCAGTAAAATTTTAAATTAGGGTTCTTGAGTTTGAACCAGAAAACTTCCTTTGTTTCCTTGCAAATAAGTGCCCTTTCAAAAATCTAAATTTTATATAAAAACAGGAGTTAAGGAGGGAAGTATTATATTTATTTAAGATTGTTCTATAAAATGTAATCATGTATGTATGTTTTAGTTACACTGATATATCAGTAACTTGACTAGAACCTTGCACTAAAAGATGGAATGTCATGCTAATTTAGCTAAACTTAAAGGAAAACATATTTACTTTGTAGTGGAATGAGAGATAAAATCAAAATGGAAGCCCAGTGGATCAAATTCAGCTATACCTGATCCTATAGGTTCGCTATCACTATTAAGCTAGGAAAGCAAGCATATTTTCAGAATCCAAGTAGTATTCAATTATACTCCAATTCCTGATATATTACCTATGTGTATATTTGGCCAATAAATAGATACACTTTGTGGAAAGCATACTCTAATGGAGCCCTCTATTATCTCTGTTTCCTGGTGTTCAAATCCCAGTGTAACCCATTCTCCTTGAGTGTGGGTGGGAGCTGTGGCTTGCTTATAATGAAAAGAATATGACAAAAGTGATGGACTGTCACTCCCCAGATTACATTACATTATATACATGCTCTATCTTGCTAGCCCACTTACTGGCTTGTTGAAGAAGTGGGAACTGTGAGCAGCTTCTAGCATTTGAGGGCAGCTTCTAGGCAATGGCCAGCAAGAGTGTGGGACTCACAGTCCTACAAAGAAATGAATTCTGACAACAACCTGAGTGAGCTTGGAAGTGGAATTTTTCCCATTTAGGTCTCTAGATCTGAACTCTAACCAGCTGATACCTTGATTGCACCCTTGTGAGACCCTAAGGAGAGGGCCTGCTAAGCCATGCCCAGATACTGGACCCACATGAGCTAATAAATGTGCATTGATTTCAGTTGTTAAGTGTGTAGTTATTTGTTCTGAAGCAATATAAGACTAATTTAGGTGGGGGAGGGTATAGTTCAGTGGTAGAGTAAGCACCAGGTCCTGGGTTCAATCCTTAGTACCTCCATTAACTGCCCCCCACCCAAAAAGTAAAAAAAAAAAAAAAAAAAGAAAAAAGAAAAAAGAAAAAAAAGACTAATTAAAAAAAACTTAATAAAATAAATCACAATTTCTATAATGCTGGCTTTTCGCAAAGTACTGAGCAACTTTGTGTTACTGTTTTATGAAAAGAGTTAAACATTTTACTCAGTTGCTAAAATAGTATCTATGAATTTCAGTCCAACACTGATTTACACAATATCTATACTACATGTCCATAAATAAGCAAATGTCACGTAATTCATTTGTAATCAAACTTCTCTGCTACAATATACCTTCTATTTAGCAACTTGTTTAGTACATAGGAGAAAAGATTGAGTGACTTTCATAAAAACTTAAGCTGCATTAGGAGAGCAGTATATGCTGTACTTTTCAATATTATGGTACATTTTTCTCTATTAACTCAGGCTTTAACTGGTTATTTCTGAAATATCATCTGTGATTTTAGAAAGATCTCTAATTCTTATTAAGGGAAGAATAAATCTCTATGTTATCACTACTTTAATTTTTAAAGACAGTGCTCCATAAAGATGTATTAAAAGTAAAGATGTCTAAATTACACTGGGATCATTCTTTCCTTGATGCCATTTGCTTATTATAACTAGCAGAAATGAAAATCCAGAAGGACTGACAATTTTCTGAACGTAGCATATTGTATTGTCCTCCCCAAATCATTCTTTTACTGCGGATGTGTGTCATAGAAACTGAACAATTTATTTTTTCTTTTCCTACTTAAAGGCCAAAGTTTTAAAAAGAAAAAAATGATTGAAAACAGAACTGAAAACAGAAAAACCAGTAGTTTTGACATATTAGGCTTTCTTAAAACATTAGAGACCTATGAGAATGCTTCTAATATCACCATCTTCCAAAACCCAATTTCCAGGGTCTTTAGCTAAGTTGTTTTTTAAAAAAAATTTTCTTATTGCATTATGGAGTTTGTTTCCAAGACATCAAACAAATTTTAATCTTTTTCACTGGGCCTTCCCTCCTTTCCCCTAAATGCCCTTTATTATCAAATGGATCCTTTTATTTGAATGTTTAGGATAGCAAGAGCATAAATCTGAATACCATCACTCCTTTCATTCACTGTTCTTCATTCTCAGTATAGATGAGTTCGGATTTAGGCACCACACCAGGATTTACTGCTCTGCACAAATGGGTTTGTCCTGATTGTGTAATAGCACACAGAAAAAGCAAGCAAGTATGAAATATTATTCATTTATGTCTTACAATCCCAGAAAGGAATTATGAGAAACAAAGTTTTCCTTAGAATCAGATAGACATGGGTTTGAACCATTGCTCACAACCATACTAATTGTGTTACTTTGAAAATTGACTTATGGGGATCTATAGCTCAGTAGTAGAGCATATGCTTAGCATGTATGAGGTCCTGGGTTCAATCCCCAGTACCTCCTTTAAAAAAAAAATTGACTTATCACTCTTACCTCCCTTAACACATTTGTTGAGAAGTTTAAATAAGAAAATCAGAAAACGCACATAAAATTGCTTGCACATTGTGAAGTATTACTCTTTCATATGATAGCATATACATATAAGTCACATAGCATAGAAATATAGAACTGTGCCTAACTTACATAAAATTTCTTGCACATTATAAAGTACCACCATTTTCTATAATAGTATATACACATAAGTTACAAATCATAGAAATAAAGAACTATGCCTCAAGTTTAGTATGATCAGTATGCCCCTCTTTTATTTCCTGTGGCTCCATCAGCCCCATCTCAAGCTATCTTTTCCTCCTTAATTTGTCCATCAAGAGACATTCTCAGAGTATTCATAATCAAGTCTATTCCAATTATAGAATTTATATGCTTTTTTGAATGTCTTTCTGTTTCCATACTACTGACCATAGTATAAACAAAAGGTGCCTCACTTATTTTCCAGGGTTACGTATATAGTCCTTCCTGTTCCTTATTGCATAGTAGCAACCAAAATACTCAGGGTAATCAGTGTCAATCATCTCCATCAATTTGATAACTCCTTTCTTTGTCTGCTGATGTACTAGTAAGAGGAGCCTAAACCAACCAGGAGATCATCTTCATTTCAAGTTAAAAAGAACCTTTAAGCATGTCTACTGATAAGAGTGTTTCCCAATCCCTCCAGGAAACAGGAATACTAACACAGTATAGGGTAAGAGTGAATGGAGAGGCAAAACAAATTCCACAAGTGAATTATTAGAAATAATATTGAGAAGAGCCAATCTTGCTACCATCTCTTATTTCCTAGACTGTGTATTTTAGCTTTGGGAAACAGATTATTATGTTTTAGTCATTAGTCAGTGTACCTATTACTTTCTGGGGAACAGTACACCAAAACCTAAAGGGTGTTGCTCCAGAGTTGTCACATTAGCTGAGCTTCTAATAAGCCATTGCATTATTTTATTCAACTTGCTGTTTCTATTAATACAATATATTACAGGACCAAAAGTTCCCATGGTCACATGCCCACTACTGCACCTCCTTTGCCCTAAAACTAGGTCTTTTAGTCTGAGACAACGTTATACAGGAGTGATATAAAGCTTTCAGTTGGTGGTGCTTGCTAAGGCATAGCCAGCAGTAAAAACAAAGCCATAATTAATAATAGGTGTCAAATACCTGTAAGCCTGAAACACTCCCCACTCCAGGGCAGAAGTCTGATGTAATCAACCATCTTCCAAGTAGCTTTCTGGTTTCCTTGAAGGATAGTGCTATTGTTGCCAGTAGACGTAACCAGTGTCCAGGCTCTTATCCCATCCTAGAAAGAATTCAGAGATGAGACATGGAGCTTAAGAAAGTAAAAAGTGGGGACTTATTAAGGGGTGGATAGTAGACTCTCAAGGGGAGAGTGGGCAGGCTCAGGTGAGTGGCTGCCCTGTGTTTCTTTAGCAAGTTAGTTACATAGAGTGTAAACATGAATGGGCAGAATATTCATTAGGGAGGGAAGGGTTTGGCATCATATTCCCTGATTTTAACCCCAACTCCACCTTCCCAAAGGGAGAAGGGATTTTTGTCCCTATTTAGTCTCGATTAGAAGTGTCATGTCGGTGCATGATGGGTACTTCTAATCTGCAAGGCTAATTTTATTGAAATGAGTTCATAATGAGCAAAAGGTTACATTTGGACACTGGAGATTCCTGCCTTTTCCCACCTTTGTTGGCCTCCAGGACACTTGTCACCTCAAAACGTGTGATCACTTATCAGCCCAGAGATTTCTGCTTTTCTTTTCTCTGCCCAAGGACCTCTGGTGCTTACATGATGTATGTTTTCCTGCATTTGGCCTGTGCCCCTCCTTTCTGCCCAGTCCTTCCAGTGACTCCTTTCTCTGCTCATATCTAGCTAGCTGCCTGCTCTAACACTATAAGGACTTAAATTTGATCTCTGTTGCTGGCTGGTTTGACATTCAATAGTAGAAAAAGCTATCAAACTTACAGAAGGGAACAATATTGTTTGACTAAGCATAGCCTCAATTCCTTTGAAGAGTAGCAGAATATACCACCCTGAAATATGCTGTTTTGACATAAGGATTATTTTCAGCTGAAGGCAATTGAGAAGGAGCAGATACAAGAGAAGCTCTCTGCCTTCCCCTTATTTGCCTAAAAGCAAGACAAATTTACAAAGGTATTTAATCTCCTCTCACTACCTAGAAGGACAAAAATTAATCACCAGGGAGAACTTTAGACCCTATCAGCCTGGAGATGGCACCAGAGGAATCTACATAGCAAGATTTACTAACTAGCCTTAGTCTCTGTCCTTGGAAGCCAAAAATCTGCTTTCCTCTGCACTGCCATTCCTACACAAATTTATTGTTCTTTGTTGAAGATGCTGTATAAGCCAGAGTTCTAAGCCACTTTTTGAGTTATTCATTTTCCCCTGAATAGCTCCCATGTATACATGAGGTACACCATGTTAATAAAGTTCTGTTTGTTTTTCTTTTGTTAATCTCTATTTTATTATAGTGATCTCAGCCAAGAACTCAGAAGGGTAGATGAAAAATTATTTTTACTTCCTTACACATTCATACATGTTGATTGTGTTCTTGGATTTATTGTGCAAGCTTTGGAGTAAACAAAGAAAGTTCCTGGCTAAACTGCACTAGAAAAGTCATGATTCCACCTACTTTATAAGTGCCTCTTTGGCAGTAGATGCCCTGATGAATATTAAAATTAGACACAAATATTCTTATACTTCATGTCCATTCATATATATGCATTCATGTGCTTCTTCCTCAAAACTTCCAGTTTTGCTCCTTCCAGTTCTGTGTATGTTCAGCAAAGACTTTCATTGCTGTTTGGGAATCCATGTTTCTCTATATCTCAGATTTTCCCCCCTCCATTTAAAGTAAATAATCAAGTGGACTGCTTAAGATTCAGCTGACTGGAAGGATTTTCATTCACCAATGTTTAGGCCACTACAACTGGGTCTATAAGGAAGCGACGGTTTACTTTTGTGTAACATGAACATCTTCAATCCATCTCTTTTGGTCTTTATCTTGTTCTTAATAATATGACAACACAATAGGCTATCTTTTATCAAAGATTACTCAAACATACACAAGTAAATGTGTTCACCAAGGTAAAATAAATATTTAGCCCCTTCTTAATATTGTATTAATAAACAAAATAGTCTTAAATGTGAAGGTATTGGGATATAGAAGATAAAATCTAATAAAATATGTGGCACTGAGAAGTAAAGTATATAAAAACAAACTCAAATGTATTAAAAGTATTCAGAAGACTTGAGGAAAGTTAGATTCAGGAAGTAATGTGAATAAATACAATCCTACACCATAGAAAGAATAATTATTGAGATCATCTGAAGGTACACTTATTGTGTAATAGATTTATAGTTGATAAACTACATTGTTCATTGAAGTAGAGTTATCCCAAGTTTCATTTAAAGAGGCAACACATTGCTACAGAATTAAAAGCATAGAAAGATAATAAAAATGATTGCAGATCATCATCTCCCAGTTTTCATACTTGAAAACAACCAAACAGGTTATAGATACTAATTCCACAAATTAGTGATTCATTATAAGGATTTTATTTCTCTTAAAGTAGTTAAGTCACACTAATCCTTCTCAAACCATCTTGCTCACATCATTTTATTTAAAAAAAAAACCTGAAACTTTATCACATTATCTGAAAGAGATATTCAACTGTAAAATCCTTCTCTCCTTATAAACTCAGAAGAATCTGCTTGATTATATAATTAATATTGATGATTCTTATTGGAAAAAAACACACAAAACAAAAGTAAAACTCTCAGGATGATTTATTGTGTTCATTATTAATGTCTATATTGTTCTATCAGAAAACATAGGCTAATTCTTTTTTATTGAAATTTAGTTGATTTATAGTGTTATGATAGTTTCAGATGTACAGCATAGTGATTCAGTGTTTTTGCAGATTTTACTCCATTATAGGTTATTACAAGATAACAGCTATAATTCCCTGTGCTAAACAGTATATTTTTGCTACTTATCTATTTTATATATAATACTTATTTCTGTTAAACTCATACCCCTAATTTGCCCCTCCCTCCTTCCCTCTCATTTTGGTCATCACAAGCTTGTTTTCTATAACTGTGAGTATGTTTCTGCTTTGCATATACATTCATTTGTGTTATTTTTCAGATTCCATATATAAGTGTTATCATACAGTATTTGTCTTTCTCTGTCTGACTTATTTCACTAGCATAATATACTCTAGGTCTATCCATGTTCCTACAAATGACAGAATTTCATTCTTTTTATGGCTGAATAATATTCCTTTGTGTACCACATCTTCTAAATCTAATCATCTGTTGATGGACCCTTGGGCTGCTTCCATGTCTTGGCTATTGTAAATAGTGCTGCTGTGAACACTGGGGTGCATGTATCTTCAAATTAGAGTCTATTTTTTCTGGATATATACCAAGTAGTATTGGACTTGCTGGATCATATGGCAGCTCTATTTTTAGTTTTCTAAGGAACCTCCATACTTTTTTCCATAGTGGCTGCACCAATTTACATTCCCACCAACAGCATGTGAGGCAGTACTTCCTCTCTGCTCGGTGGTCACCACCACCATCCCAAGTTGCTGGAGTAGAAGCCTTTAAGGTTAGGCTTGAGCTGGCTCTTCTCCCTTTAAGTGTGTGTTTTTCCTTCCTCCCACACTGGAGTCTTTGCCCCAGAGGAGGGGAGAAAGTGTCACTTGTCTCTTCTGCCATCAAAAGTCTTGATCTCTCTCACTTTGGCTAATTCTTCATGTAATCTTCTGCATACAGTCAAAGCACAGTTCCAAAATTATGCACCAAAGGGAACTTTAAAAAACAATCTCTTATGGTATGTTGATTTTTCATACTGCAGAGTTGGTTATTTTTAGAGTTCTGTTAAGTCTGTAACAAAAGAAACTGCAGATTGAAGTTAGAGCCACTGTGTGGGTCCTTGCAATTCATCTGGATGGCACTTTGCTAAAGTTGCAGGCATTATATAAATCTCACATGTTTGTACTGGGTCAGAGCTGGAGACTTGGCCCTAATTAAAAAAGTAAATACTTTTACTTCTAGTTATTGTCAAGAACAATTGGCTGTTTCTCAGCCTTTATAATATTCCCACAGAGCAAGGAAATCTTGTACTATTTCTGTTATAGGCACATATTCTTATTATAATTTGAGAATTGGAAATTTGAGAAGACCTCTAATTTCTTTCTCCAAGGTTCAGCTTACTTTCGTCAATAAATTGCATTTTTACACAGCTTCAGAAAATTACTGGGAGCATAATTATCTATACACGAATCAACTACTAAAGTGCAAGTTATTTCATAGGCCACAGAGTAAATTACTCAGTAGCTCCTCAAGGTAATCTGATAATGTGCCACATCATTGTCCTTCTTTTTGTAAATACTGTGCTGCCCATAAGTTCCAGTCTTTTAAAAACAAATTTATTTATTATTTTTTAATGGAAGTACGGCAGATTGAACCAGGAATTCATGCATGCTAAGCATGCACTCTGCCACTGAGCTATATCTTCCCCTCCCCCAATTTCCAGTCTTTGAGACTGAGTCACAGAAACTATCCTTATTGTGAATACCTCAATCTGTACTTTGCCTGGGGAGAACATTCTCCATTGCAGTAATGCACTCAGGCTTGCTTTCTGGGACCAGGGCCTCATTTCCATAACCACTTTTCCCTGAGCCTCCTCAATCAAAACCCCCATGGCTTTAAAGCACATATTAGAAAGAAAGCAATCTAATGAAATGAATTCAAACTCAGCATTTGCATTTATGTTGCTTTTCCAGGAATATTCGTAATTTGAATGTTCTTTACCCAAATGGATAACATTTTTATGTGGAAATATAAACATTTTGAAAGCTTATGGTGATTCTAGGAGAGGAACAGGGATAGGAAGTATCAAAGTCTCTTTCAGCATCCTTCAAATCATTCCCAGTAAGTGGCTACTTACTATTATTTACCATATGAAAAAAAAAAAAACCTGATGTCAATATATTATAGTCATTGCAGCCATTCTTCAGGAAAAGCTTTACTCAAGTTTAAAGGAAAAATAAAACAGATAAAAATGGGGAGGGGTGGGGAAGGAGACCCAGATGGCAGAAGGTCAGAGTACAGAGACATATCAATCTTAAGGCTAATGAAGCTTAAACTTCAAGACCTCTCACATGAGTAGGGCCGTTCTAAGAACTTGGGAAGGACTGGAGCAATGTATTTATGTGGTCGTATGTTTTTGTAAAATTTGCCAAAAACAAATAAACATTCTAACTTCAGTTGGTTAACGTCTCCATATTTCTCCACTTCCACTTGCCTTCCATCACACTTACCATCAGTTCGCTGGCACTGGAGTGGAAATGGGCAACTTGGGAATCTCTCTAGAGAAAATTGACTTGGGATAGCTTAGATGTCATATGATTTATTTCTGTGCTTTGCAGTCATTTTCATGCATGATTAAATTGTTACTAACTGTTCTAATATAAGAATGGCTCTCAGAATATATCTATGTACAGTGAGCCAATGCACCTGGTCTCATAGCAGGGTAAGGTGTTCTATAGATATGTGAACATGTCTTAGAGCACTGAAAGTGTGGAAATAGTAGAGTTAAAAACCTTGCAAAACACAAGAATATGTGTGAAGTCACATGTTTGTTGGATCTCAATGTATTTAATCATGTCTTTATATCTGGGGCATCTTGTGTTTTTGAATTCTAGTGGTCTCAGATAAAATGTCAAGAAGAACACACTAAAAGTTCAGGAAAAGATAAATTTTGACTAGAAATAATAAAGTTTTTGAATTTTTTAAATTATCTAATTAAATTGGAGAAGGGAATCACATAACCAAAATGGATAAATATACATTTCTTTGTTTCTTTTAATAAGACACTATTTGACACCATATATATATATATATATATATATATGCTATTTGACACTAATATTTATAAGCCTATAATAAAGATTAAAAATCTTCAATAGAAATTTCACCCAAATTGACAACAATCCTAAAAGTTTACTTGGTGTTAACAAAAACAAGTCCCGAAGCTGGAAGAAACTTTTGTAAAATATCAATAATGTACAATTGATTTTGATTAACTATGCTAGAGGAAGATTGATCTGTCTTTCTAATCTCTCTCTAGAAAATGTTATTAAAATATGACTTTTATAGGAAGAACCAAAGACTATGTTATTTTTTTCTGAATGTTGTGATGTCTGTGGTATTTGCATTTTTTATTTGTAATTTCTTGTCTTTCTTTTCCATATCCTACATAAGTATTTACTTTTATATCTAATTTTTTAGTGATTTTGTATTCTTTCTCTTAAAATGGACCATGAAAATGTATGAATTTCAAGCCCATCAAAATCTTGATTTTCCTTGGCGAATTATATGCTAGAAGGAGAAAAGATGCATTCTGACCTGGCTTTACTCTGATGTTAACTTGTTTTTTCACCTTACCCAAGTCATTTAACTTGGACTTCTTTATATCTTCAAAATCGGTTTTGAAGGTTTCTTCTATTCGTGCTCACAATGTAGAGTTTTACCAGAGCCTCAGTGCTTCTGGAAAATAGTGAAGGTTAAAGGAATCCCCTCATCAAATTTTGTTTTGGAAAATGGCTAACTGAAAAGAACTACCCTTTCCCATATGACTTAGATAAGACTCAAGGATGCCTCCTTGTTTATCCTATGGCAAAGCTAGACTCAGACCCACCAATTCCTGTTTTTTGACTCTTAAATGGTGATTAGCTGAACTATATTATCTGTACAGATCAATCAAAGCAAAATATCTGTTACCTAATCTTTGGTTGAGATTCTCTCCTTCACTTTTCTTCAGGCCCCTGCAATTTGACCCTCCCTTGACCTAAACCAGTGTAAAGGCTTTCCTGAAAAGAGTGTGTCCTCAGGGTGAAATATTCACACATTTATTATCCAATCCTGCCACCCTTTCTTCCCAATTGACCTACACCTAGTTCTTTCTAGCTTTCTTTACTCTTTTTAAAAATGAAAACCACTTTTTGCCTGACTCTTTTTTATTTTAATTTTTTTTTAAATTGAAGTATAGTTGATTAACAATGTTGTGTTAATTTCTGGTGTACAGCAAAGTGATTTATATTTATATGTATATATATATAAATGTGTATATGCACACACACACACACACACACACACACACATATATACTTATTCATATTCTTTTCCATTATGGTCATTACAAGCTATTGAATATAGTTCCCTGTGCTATACTGTATATATATTCCCTGTAGAGTGTTATTGTTTATCTATTTTATATATGATAGTTTGCATCTGCTAATCTGAAACTCCTAATTTATACCTCCCCCTCTTCTCCTCCGGTAACTGTAATTTTATTTTCTATGTCTGTGAGTTTGTTTCTGTCTTGTAAATAAGCTTATTTGTATCACATGTTAGATTCCACATATAAGTGAGATCATATGATATCTGTCTTTGATTTACTTCACTTAGTACCATAATCTTTAGGTTCATCCATATTGCTTCAAATGGCATTATTTCATTCTTTTTTATGGCTGAGTAGTATTTCATTGTGTGTACGTGTGTGTGTGTATGTGTGTGTGTGTGTATATATATATACATCATCTTTATCTAGTCATCTGTCAATGGACATTTAGGTTGCTTTCATGTCAGGGCCGTTGCAAATAGTGCTGCTATGAACATTGGTGTGCATATATCTTTTTGAATTAGAGTTTTCTCCAGATATATGCCCAGGAGTAGAATTGCTGGATCATATGGTAGCTCTATTTTTGGTTTTTTAATGAACCTCCATGCTGTTTTCCATAGTGACTGCACCAGTTTACATTCCCACCAACAGTGTAGAAGGGTTCCTTTTTCTCCACACCCTCTCTAGCATTTATTATCTGTAGACTTTTTGATGATGGCTATTCTAACTGGTGTGACATGATACTTCATTGTAGTTTTTTTTTAGGGCCTAATATTTATTTAAAGTATTTTTCTTTTGGTGTAAAATTTGTATGCTGTAAAGCACCCCAATCTTTTTTTTTGAAGAAGAGTTGATTTACAATATTATATAAGTTACAGGAGTACAATATAGTGATTCACAATTTTTAAAGGTTGTACTCCAGTTATGGTTACAAAGTATTGGCTATATCCCCTGTGTTGTACATTATATTCTTGTAGCTTATTTAATACCTAATAGTTGTTACCTTTTAATCCCTTACCCCTAAATTGCCCCACCCCCCTTCCCTTTCCCCACTGGTAGCCACTATTCTGTTCTCTATATCTGTGAGTCTGCTTCTTTTTTGTTATGTTCACTAGTTTATTGTATTTTTTAGATTCTACATATAAGTGGTATCATACAGTGTTTCTTTCTCTGTCTGACTTATTTCACTTAGCATAATGATTTTCAAGTCCATCCATGTTGTTGCAAGTGGCAAAATTTCATTATTTTTTATGCCTGAGTAGTATTCCATTGTGTGTGTGTGTGTGTGTGTGTGTGTGTGTGTGTGTGTTTGTGTGTGTACACCACATCTTTATCTAATCATCTGTTGATGAACACTTAGGTTGCTTCCATATACGGGCAATAGTAAATAGTGCTGCTATGAACATCAGAGTGCATGTATCTTTTTGAATTAGAAGGGTTTTTTTCAGATATATACCCAGGAGTGGAATTGCTAGGTCATATGGTAGTTCTATTTTCAGTTTTTTTAGAAACTTCCATACTGTTTTCCTCAGTGTCTGCATTCCCGCCAGTAGTGTGCAAAAGTTCCCTTTTCTCCATGACCTCACCAGCATTTGTTATTTGTGTTCTTTTTGATGATAGCAATTCTGACAGGTGTGAGGTGATATCTCACTGTTTTTTAATCAACTAATTTGTACTATTTATTTATTTATTTATTTTCATTTTTTAAACACCTTTATTGTGGTATTGTTTCTGTGTAGTAAACTACATATATTTCAGATGTACAATTTGATGAATTTTGATAGATGTATACAACTATAAAACTACTGCCACAATCAAATAGCTAATGTTTCCATCACTCCCCAAGAGGTGTAATTTTTGAATTCCCAATTTACCCCATCCCACCCCTTTGCCCCCTGGTAACCATAAGTTTGTTCTCTATGTATGTGAGTCTGTTTCTGTTTTGTAGATAAGTTCATTTGTGTCCTTTTTTCAGAATCCACATGTAAGTGATATCATATGGTATTTTTCTTTCTCTTTCTTGCTTACTTCACTTAGAATGATGGTCTCCAGGTCCATCCATATTACTGCAAATAGCTTTATTTTATTCTTTTTAATGGCTGAGTAGTATTCCATTGTACATATACACCACATCTTCTTTATCCAGTCATCTGTCAATGGACATTTGGGTTGTTTCCGTGTCTTGGCTATTGTAAATAGTGCTGCTGCGAACATTGGAGGGCATGTGTCTTTTCGAATTTTATTTTTTTCCAGATATATGCCCAGGAGTGGGATTGCTAGATCATATGGTAAGTCTATTTTTAGTTCTTTAAGGGACCTCCATACTGTCCTCCATAGTGGCTGCACCAATTTACATTCCTACCAACAGTGTAGGAGGGTTCCCTTTTCTCCACAGCCTCTCCAGCACTTATCATTTGTAGACTTTTTAATGATGACCATTATGACTGGTGTGAGGTGATAGCTCATTGTAATTTTCATTTGCATTTCTCTAATAATTAGTGATGTTGAGCATGTTTTCATGTGTCTATTGGCCATCTGTATGTCTTCTTTGGAGAAATGTGTATTTAGGTCTTCTGCCCATTTTTTGATTGGGTTGTTTGGGTTTATCTTGTTATTGAGATGTATGAGCCATTTGTATATTCTGGAAATTAAGCCCTTGTCAGTCACATCATTTGCAAATATTTTCTCCCAGTCCATAGGTTGTCTTTTCATTTTGTTTATTGTTTCCTTTGCTGTACGAAGGCTTATAAGTTTCATTAGGTCTCATTTGTTTATTTTTGCTTTTATTTCTATTGCCTTGGGAGACTGACCTAAGAAAAGACTGGTAAGATTCATATCAGAGAATGTTTTGCTTATGTTCTCTTTTAGGAGTTTTAAGATGTCATGTTTTATATTCAAGTCTTTCAACCATTCTGAGTTTATTTTTGTGTATACGAAGTAGTGTTCTAGCTTCATTTTTACCTGTGGCTATCCCACTTTCCCAACACCACTTCCCAAAGACATTGTCTTTTCTCCATTGCATATTCTTGCTTCCTTTGTTGGTGATTAATTGATCATAGGTGCATAGGTTTGTTTCTTGTTTCTCTATTCTGTTCCATTGATCCATATGTCTGTTTTTGTGCCAATGCCAGACTGCTTTGATTACTGAAGCGTTCTAGTATTGTCTGGATTGTGGGAGGGTTATTCCTCCAGCTTTGTTCTTTTTCTTTAGTATTACTTTGTCAATTCTGGGTCTTTTGGGATTCCATATAAATTTTAGGATTATTTGTTTTAGTTCTATGAAAAACGTTTTGGATAATTTGATAGGGATCACATTAAATCTGTAGATTTCTTTGGGTAGTATGACTGTTTTAACAATATTAATTCTTTCAATACAAGAGCATCATATATCTTTCCATTTCTTTAAATCATCTTTATTTTCCTTTATCACTGTTTTATAGTTCTCAGCGTATAAGTCTTTCACCTTCTTGGTCAGATTTATTCTTAAGTATTTTATTTTATTTTTTGATGCCATTTCAAAAGGGGTTATTTTTTTCTTTCCCTTTCTGATATTTCATTACTAATATCTGATATTCATATTACTAATTTCATTCATATTAGTGTAAAGAAATGCAGCAGATTTCTGCATGCTAATCCTGTATCTTGTTATCTTGCTTAATTTCTCAGTTATAGTAGTTATTGTGTGGAGTGTTTAGGGTTTTCTATATATAATGTCATGTAATCTGCATATAATGTCAATTTTACTTCTTCTCCTACCATTTAGATAACTTCTATTTCCTTTTCTTGTTTGATTGCTGTTGCCAGGACTTCCAATAATTTTGCTGAATAGAAGTGGTGAAAGTGGACATCTTTGTCTTGTTCTGGATTTTAGCAGGAAAGTTTTTAGCTTTTCACCGTTGAGTATTATGTTGGCTGTGGTCTTGTCATAAATAACTTTTATTATATTGAGATATGTTCCCTCTAAACTCCAGTTTGGTAAGAGTTTTTATCATGAATGGATGTTGAATTTTATGAAACACTTTTTCTGCATGTATTGATATGATCATGGGGTTTTTGTCTTTTATTGATGAAGCATATCATGTTGTTTGATTTGTGTATGTTGAACCATCCTTGTGTCTTTGGTGTGAGTCCAACTTGATCATCATGTATGATCTTTTTTTATGTGTTGTTGGATTCAGTTTGGTAATACATTGTTGAGAATATTTGCATCTATATTCATCAAAGATATTGGCTTATAATTTTCTTTTTTAGTAGTGTCTTTGGTTTTGGTATCAGCATGATGGTGGCATCATAGAATGACTTTGGGAGTGTTCCTTCCTCTTCATTGTTTTGGAAGAGTTGGAAAAGTATTGGTATAAGGTTTTTTTTTTTTTTTTTTTTGATATGTTTGGTAAAATTCCCTAGTGAAGACATCTGGTCCTGGACTTTTGTTTGCAGCCTGAGCCTTGAGTTTTTTGTAGACCTTATGATCACAGCATTATCTCTATTGCTGTAGTCCTTCTCCCACTATCACAATAGTACTCCCCGCATCTTGCAACAATGCTTTTTAATAAAAGTCTCTCTTTACTTAGTCTGGATTTTTTTTTTAATTTGACAATGCAAAAAAAAATGTGCCCATTAGACAAATGAAGGGTTAGAGAAATGAAACCAGCATACTATCTGTAAACCCCCAAATTCTACTTTTCTTATGAGTGAAACTACTGAATCAGTACATGGTACAGAAGTCCTTTTAAGACCCATATTTAATCACTTTTATGTACTGAAAAGGCCTCATTTATGACTGAGTCTTTTATAAAGCCAGTCATCCAATGAATGTCTATCTAAATATAGTACATTACTCTAAGAAAAGTTTTCCTGAACTGTAAATGGTATGAAAGCTTATATTACACTATTCCTATCTAAGTAATGTAACACTTGGGAACAGATAGTGAGATTTTTTAATGACAAAATTCATGTCTTGAAATGGTTTAAATTAAAGAAATAACTTCAGGGGTATACTGCTATTCTTCTCTGCCAATTTCTCACATTTGTGAAACTCCCTGGAGTATTGTAAATGGTACTTCCAAAAGCAAATGTTTTTAAAAAGCCCCAAGGACCCTTGAGAAGCCATATCACAAAACATACAGAAGGATATTAAAACCAACTTTTAATATATTAGTGTTAAAAGCATAATTTTTAACTAGGTACTTCCTCTAAGATATCTCCCCTGCATACCAGCCACAAAACACTCACACCACCTACAGTAACCATAACTAAAATGTGTTAAAGCCAGTGTGTGAGCAGTCAATAATAGTTTATGATGCACATTTTTAAAAGGAAAAATCCAACTTTATTTCTCTATGAGGAATTTATACGCTGTTTTAATCTTTATTGGAAACTACACAGAGACATTCCCTTTTTTCCCCATGATTGTGAACATTTTGTCTCCACTAGACCAAGAACTACTTATAGGCAGAAACTAATTCTAATTTCTCTCTGTGACTTAGCATTGATTAGAGCTTGATTAATGTTTGGAACTGAAGGGCAAAAGATATTTGTCCCTGTGCATTCACTCTCTTGTCAGTTCTCTCATCATCTCTTTGACGTCTTATTGCTGTTCCCTCTTTTCTTTGTCAAACATTTCCAAAGTACACAAGAGTGCTCTTTACATATGCAACCACTTTTAAAAACAAAAATAATATGAGTAATCATAAACTCATCAATGAGTAAAAAATAAGATGAACTAGTACATCTAAAATCCCTGGATCAATCCCCCTTCTGTACCCTCAGCTGTAACATTACAGTATATTTCATATTATTCGTTGCTTTTCTTTATAGTTCTTCCACGTATAAATGTATCCTTAAGCCATATATTGTTTCATTTTGCTTCCTTTAACAGTTACATAAATAGAATCATACTACATATATTCCTTTGTAACTTGATCATTTCACTTAAAGTTTCATTTTATTCCAAAGTTGTTGAGATTCATTCAACCCTCCTTCTGTATAGCCTAGCTGGGTAGTGTCTTCCTGTCTTTCCCTGAACAACAGCATTGGGATCACCTGGAAGTTTATTAGCAATGCAGAACCCTGGGCTGCACTACAGAATCCCAGAATTAGAACTTGCATTTAACAAGATCCACAGGAGATTCATATGTTAAAAGTTAGGAATCACTTTATTGTCTGATTATATAGCAGTATATATTCATCCATTGTCTTATCTGTGGATATTTGGTTGACTATCACTTATTTGTTATACAAAATTTTGCTTTATTAATTCAAAAAATATTTATTGGATACCTGCTACATGCCAGGCATTGAAATAGTTACTTAGGATCCTTCAGAGAACAAAATAGAAAAAAAAAATATTGCTTTTATCCTAATGAGGGGAAAAAGACAAAAACTATGCAAATAATGAGCACATTTTATGTTGTCAAATGATAAATGCTGGTTACAGACCATTCAAATCTAGAGGTTGAAGTCCTAACTACCAGTACTTCAGGATATGACTGTATTTGGAGAAGACTTTTCAAGGGGCAATTAAATCAAAATGAGGCTGTTAGGGTGAACCTTAATCCAATTTGATTTGTGTCCAAATAAGAAGAGGACATTAGGACATACAGGGAGACACCAGGAGAGCATGTGCAAAGAAGAAAGGCCATGGATGAACACAGCAAGAAGTAGCTATTTGAAATCCAAGGAGAGAGGCCTCAGGAGAAATCACACCTGCTGACACCTTGATCTTGGACTTACAGCACTTGGAACTATAATAAAGGAAATTTCTGTTATTTAAGCCACCCAGTCTATGGTATGTTGTTATTACAGCTCTAGCACTTAAACACAGTGCTACAGGAAAAAGAGCAAGATAAGATGGATGTGCCAAGAAAAGGAATGAGTACAATTTTAAATAGGGTAGTCAGGGTACATCACAATAAGGTATTATTTTATTTGACCAAAGACCTATAGGAAATAAAGAAATTTCACGAGGATACCTCATGGGAAAACACTCCAGTCAGAAGAAATAGTCAGATAAGGATCCTAGTAGGCAGTGTGTACCTGACATGTTCATGAGAGAACAAAGATGTCAGTATGGTTAGAAACAAAGTGAGCAAGGGGGAGAGTAGTAGGAGATGGGTTCTGAGAACTAACAAGACTTTGGCTTTTACTCTGAATGAAATGGTTAGCAATTACACAGTTTCACTGGAAGTGTAACAGAATCTGAATTATATTTGTGAAATACTATTCTGGTTGCTGTGTAGAGAGTCAAAAGGAGAAGCTTATGATCAGATAGTATTAAATTTCTAAAAGTCTTGGAAAAATGATACACACATAGATGATTAATGATCCTTTAGCAGATAATTTGTTGGAAATAAATTCTTTCTGGTGTTACTTTTTTTCATTCTGGTATTTTAATTTTAAGACCCAGTTTACTTGACTTTTCTTTTATGATTAGCCCTTTTGTATTTTTTTTTATAAAATCTTCATCACAAGGTTTTAGAGGGTTTTTTTTTTTCTTTTTAAAACTTTAAAATTTAGTTTTATAGATGTAAATCATTATGGAATTGGTTTCTGTATTTAGTTTAAGGTAGAAATGTAATTTTATTTTATTTTTCAAAGTAGATGACCAACTATCTATCACCATTTGTCAAATAGTGCATTTAATGCTTTTCTGCAATGCCAGTTCCATCATACATAATGTTTATATATACATATATATGTGTATATATGCTTGGTTTATTTCTGAGCTTTCTTATTTGGTATGTTGGTTTATTTGTCTACCTGGCTAATTCTGCACTATCATAACAAATCACTTTTAAATAAATCTTTATTTCTGGTAGAGTAGTATATTCCCAACTTTGTCTTTGAAGATGTCTTGGTTATCATTCTTTCCTTGCATCCATATACTATTTAAAATGAACCTCCCACTTTGCCCTAAAAAGACTATACTTATTCGGTGGGATTTTATCATTATATAGTCCGTTACCAGGCACTGACTCACAGTTTCTCTCTCTATCAGTATAGATACAACTCCAGGGCATCACCGAAAATTCTAAGTGTCAGTGACTTCAGCGCTTAGTATAGACATTGTCTTTTTGTAAACATTTAAAGTTTGTAAAAGCTCAGCCTTAATAGTTAAAACCAAATAAACATCAATTGCATTTGTGGCACTATCCTCCTTCTGTCCTCCTGTTCATTATCTTTATTGTATAATTAATCCAACAGAAATAATAGCTAACATTTATTGAATCTAAGTACTTTTTACTTACTTCAGATATATATTTGTCCAGTTCTCTCTATACACCTAGCAATACACAATATTAACTACTTTTAAAGATCAGAAATGATGATCAATCAGACAGGTTAAATATTGTGCCCTCATTCATATATCTGAGAAAGGGATAGAGTGCAGATTCAAGACTAGATTATTAGCACTCAAAGGCTTCGCTTAGTCTTTGTTAATTTTCTAAATTCAAAACAAATGGCTTCACAGTTACTGAATTTTATTCTGCTTGATACTCTTGACAGAAATTAAATATATAAGAGAAAAAAAAACCCACTAAAGAGCATGGCATGTTCAAAGACATAGCAATGATTTAATCTTTAGTCACCCACCCTCTGAACTTGTATAGTTTCCTATTGAGCACCTTCAAAATGTTCTTTTAAAAAATAAATCCTCTCCTCTTCAAAGTACTGATCTATCTCACAAGAATGTCATAAGGATTAACTAATTAAAGATCAAAGAACTCTTTGGCAATGTAGCGTACTACGTAAATACTGAGTACTGAAAAGATACATTTTCAAGGTTAACAAAATACTAAAGTATCAACACCAGTTTTGTTGAAAGGGTTTGGGATCCTTTTCTTGTTCTTTTTTCATGTCATAAGATATGTACTGAAATATTTGCTATAAAATACAGTCTTGTTGCTAAATCCAAAAATGCCAAACGGATTTTACTGTTTCAAAATTAAATATTCCCATTTGATTTTAAATCAGAATGGCTCCTGTGGAACCAAGATTATATTCTTTCAAAAAATAATCAGAGCCTTTTAGGAGATATAATGTTTTATATTCCCTACTGAATGATCATTGTTTCTTATGTTTATTTCTTTTACCATAATTTTTGGTAAATATATTCAGTATGTTATCTAATTATCTTTATTCTTTAAAGGAATCAGACAAATATGTCCATGCATTATAGAATAATAAGTATTGGAAAATTATAATAAATTATTGGAAGTTGTAAATAATAAAATTTATGATTTCATAAGCACCTATATATGTACAAGTATATCTAAACTTGTATTATGGGCATAAAAAGCAATTATCAGAAAACATAAAATCACACAATGAAATCATGCAGATTTCTAAAGAGGCTTAGAAATTACTTCAACTTTAGTATTAAAGGCAGTAGAAAATGCCACCCTAAAATATGCCACTTTGGCATATTGATTATTTAAATTAAAGTTACTTGAGACAACAACCAGTGCAAGAAGGACATCCTGGCCCCCTCTTTTGTTCCCCTGAAAGTAGGAGCTAAGTCTCCCATGTGAAAGGTACCCTCCCTGTATCAGGAAGGCAGAAGTCTTGTTATCACCAGAAGTATGGAATTTAGGGCCAAGAAAGATATATAAACTAACCTTGCTACTCCACTAATTACTACCTCAAGGTCAAACCCCTCAGTCTCATCAATTCTTTACACATTTATTGTTTCTTTGTCTAAAAGGTATAAAAGCTTCAACTTTTGGTCATTTATTTGGTGTCGTTACTTTTTATGGGACTCCCATATGTATGAGATTAAATTTGTTGTTCTCTTGTTTATCTGTCTTGTGGAAATTTAATTATTAAGCCAGCCAAAGAACCTAGAAGGGAAGAAGGGAAAAAGGGAAAATATTTCCTTCCCTGTAATACAAATGTTCAGAACCATGTTATGGACATCTGCAAATAGCTCTTTGATTTTGAGCCTTCTTATTTCAAGAAATAACAATAAAAATTATCTTAAATACTCTCTCCAAGGTCTGAAAGGATATTTTGTTTGTTTTGAGAAATTACAATTCAAACTTTACTCGAAAGAGGTTCTGGGATGATAGAAATCACCAAAAAAAGTATTTTTGTGCCACTAAAAATATGACATGATTTTAAATTCATAGTGATTTAAGAATATTCTTATTTACAGTCCAGAAGTCAGATATGACTTCTCAAAAAAGAAAGGATAAAGAGGGAATAAGATTGTAAATGTTTGGATTATCACAATGTAAATAGCCTTATCGAAATCGTTGAAGTGCAAGATTATACAGTATTAAAATTATATTAAAATGAAAATTCACCTCAAGCACATGTAATGCTATATTATAATAAATTTACTGGTTCTTATATTTTTTTTTCATTTTTCTTATTGTGCTTATTTAACTAATAAACTAATGGTGCCTACAGTATTCCAAACACTATTTTTAGTGCCTTACAAATATTCATTCATTTAATCCTAATGACAATCCAGTGAAGTAGTTACTATCATTACTCCCATTTTACAGATAACTGTTTAATTTTTTCAAGGTCCCATGGCAGAAGAGTGACAGAACCCAAGCATGCAAGTGTTGTAGTTCTTAACTGGGTGCTGAGATTGCTTCTAATATTCCTTTGTTGATAACAGGTACTAAGTTGGAAAACATCTCTCATTTAAGATCAAAGCATCTGTTTGAATTATTTTTAGTTGTACAGAAAAAAGAAAAACTTAGAATTATTCAGACAATTTAAAAACTCATTCTTAATTCTATTCCTTTCAAGATAATGCTTTTGTGTGAGCTTCTGTCACAATCCTTCAAGGGAAACCTGGAAGAAATAACTGAATCTTCCTGGGAAGAGAAATATCAACTGCGGAAAACTTCCTGAGAAAATGGAAGCCATTTTGAATTTGTGTATTTTTTTGTGTATGTGTATGGCGGGTATTGAGGTGAATATATTAGAAAAAAAGGTTGAATTTAGCTCTTCAATCTCTTTTGCCATTGCCTTAGGTTAATCAACACCTGCGTCCTCACTATGACACTCTGTGGCAAAGTTCCACACAGCAGTTCAGCTGCTCATGTAGGTAAAACAGTAAAAAACAAAAAACAAACAAACAAAAAAACCCAAACTGTTCCAGGGAGGAGTCTGACTAGCCCTGAGCATTTACTCTTCTGTTCCGTCTCCAAACTCCCAGGGTTTTTTGATTATAATCTAAAGCAGTGGTTAACAGACTTTTTCTGTACTGGGCTAGATAGCAAATACTTTAGATACTGAGATTCACATAGGTCTCTATCATATATTTTCTTCTTTTCTTTAATGTATAAACAATTCTTAATGAAGGGCATGCACAAAATCAGTTTAGGTCTGAATGAATTTGTCCCACTTTTTTTTTTTTTTATCAGACCACTAATCTAGGGCTTACCTATTCCAATTGCTGATTTCCTCTTAGTTTCCAAAGTCCAGGCACTGTCTTTGAAAATTGCCTGTAGGAGACACAAAAAGGAAGTGATAAAGAAAGATTTTTTTCTGTACTTGGGACTCCTGACTCTAGGGACCCACTCCCTCCTCTTTGTGTCTGTCATTAGAGGAAGAGTGTGGCTGACATAGACTAGAGCCTGGCCAGCTTTTGATGTGTGATATGCATTGCCATTCAGACTTACACAAGAGTCACAAGTCAAAATGGAAATCTGAGAAGGACTACTCTAAAAATAAACTGGATTATAAATACTCTAAGAGACAGAGATACAAGACCATATTACTCATTTCACATGGTTATTTAAATTTATAATAAGCCTAATAACATACTGAAAACTATGAGGGAAAAAAATGTTAGCAGTAGGCAATGGAAAAAAGAATTCATAAATAAGTAGAAATTTTAGTCATGAGAAATATAATTGTTGAAACAAGTATGGATGCAAAATGAACTAGAATTTTGGGAAACCAGATTGACAAATTTTCCCAGAGGGAAACAGAAATGGCAGAAGAAATAGAAAATGCCAAACAAACAATAGATAAAAGCTGAGAGAAGAGTAGAAAGTAAATATATAACTGCTTAATATGGGCCAGGAAAAGTTAGTAGGAAAATCTTATGAGGTCAGATCTATTGTCATCAATCTCATTTTAGATAAAAAGCCTAAGGTACAAAGAAATTAAGTAATTCACTAATATATGAGATAACAAAGTTGTGAACTCAGATGTTTAAACACCAGAGACCATACTTTCTGACTCCTATGCTTTTTCATAATCTGAGTCCCAGAAGGAGAAAAAGTAAAATTGAGAAAAAAATGTTAGAAGAAATAATATATAAAATTAGCTCATAAGTAAAATATAAATGAAAGATGTTACATTGAGAAAAATAGACAAATAGGAGAAAAAATAACAATAATGTCACCTAGATAATTAGATAAAAGTAAGAATATGAAAGACAAAGAGAAAAACCTAAAAAACTTCCAGATAGAAAGAGATTACTTAAAAAAATCAGCTTAATAGACTTTTCAAACACAACACTAAAAATAGAAGACAATGGAGTAATATTTTCTAAAGCAATAAAGAGGGTAAAGAGAATGTTTAAATCTAGCCAAATTATCATGAAAATGTGAGAGCATAAGACAAAAAAACACACAGGCACAGAGGCCTCAGACATTTTGCAGCACAAAGACACACTTTTGAAACAATTTTGGAGGATCTAATTGAATAATAATGAGACAGGAGGGAAGAGGGGCAGGGCACAACCATTAAAAGAATTACACAGCAATTTGCACCAGGATGGCAAAAGATTCAACTCCTAGTAGACCTTGAGGCCCAAAATGGCAGGAGACTTGACTTCCAGTAGACCTTGAGCTTCATTGTATGCTCATTGTAATATATTAGCATGGTAAATGACACACCTGCAGGGACCATGACAGTTCCAAGGCTGACCATAAAAGATCAAAAAGTGGGTGGTGGCCCAGTTCCTGGGAATCCCCACCTCCCCCAAGAGTAGTTGGAATAGTCCTCCCACTTGTTAGCATATGAAGTTATGGAGCCCATAAAAACTAACAACTCTGCTCTTCCTGGCCTTTCTCTTGCCTTTTGAGAAGGCTTGCATTATGTCTACAGAATGTGTATCTCCTAAGCTTGGGTTGATCTATCTTGCCTTTGGAGATGGCCTGCACTGTTTATGAAGTATGTATCTCCCTGAATAAATCTGCCTTTACTGAACTGTGGCTTGCTCCTGAATTATTTTCTGTGTGAAGCCAAGGACCCACAGATGGCAGGGCACATCTCAGGGACTCAACGAAGACCTGAGACGTGGCCATCCTCTCACCCTACATTTTCCTGTGTCAAAGGGATTCAGAGGCTTAGCATTGAAATCTTAGATTGGGTTTGTCATTTAAGACCTATTCACCCACAGTGAGAGGTCCAAAAGACCTAACTTTTACCAATGTTTTGAGAAATAAATTTGTGAAGGGAACACCAGTATCCTCAAAGATCTCAGTGATTCTTTTTCTTTGTAGGCCAGACTTTACAGAGGGAACCACAGCCAATCAATGAAAAACCTAAATGCAATGGGAATAATTGGATTTTAGGGTAGCAGGAGCTAAGTCCTGTATTCAACTACCAAAGATGAATTGAATTTGATCTGGTTACTCTGATGGACAACCAAGTCAAAGCAGCAATGAGAATAATGACTTACCCAGATCTATGGTATTGGCTGGTTAATCATGGTGTTCCTAGAAGTGAAATAAATAGGAAGTCTACTTAATTCTTACTTGATTTGTGTAAGTGGAAAGGATCTAGGTAAGGGGAAGAAACATGTAATGCAAACCATAAAAACAGAGAGTCATGGACCCTCAATCAATTTCCAGACTTGAGACAGTTTACAGACCCAGACCCAGACCCAGACCCAGAACAACTTTGAATAAAAGTGAAGTCAGGAACACTTGAGGAAGTATCTACTACTGAAAATTTATCCTGTAATCTTTCTCCCAGCCTGCACGAAAGGGGCCAATAGCCTTTTACCAGGATAACTGTACTTAGGAGGGAAATAATCAGACCTTTCAGGGACTACTGACACTAGCTCTGAATTGGCACTGATTGCAGGAGATTCAAAATGTCACTGTGGAAACTACTCAAATATTCATCAATTGTTGAATGTATAAATAGTAGCTGGCATTAAAAAAATGTCACTGTGGCCCTCCAGTCAGAGGAGGGGTTTATGGAGGTGAGGTGATCAGTGGAGATTTAGTTCTCACATGTCTTGTAATGGTTACAGTGTGTCCCTGAGCCCATCCTGTGGTTATTTCCCCACTTCCAGAATGCTTAATTGAAGTAGGTTTACTTAGCAGCTGGCAGAATCCCCACATTGGTTCCATGACCTGTGGAATAAGAGCTGTTATGATGGGAAAGGCCAAGTAGAAGCCACTAAAATTGCCTAAACCAAAAACAAACAACAAAAAACAAAACACAAAAACCATCAAAAGTGATATCTCATCCCTGGAGGGCCTGCAGAGATTAGTGCTACCATCAAGGACTTGAAAAATGCAAGGGTGGTGATTCCCACCACAGCCCCAATTCAACTATTCTATTTGGCCTGTGCAGAAAACAGATGGATCTTAGAGAATGACAGTGGATTTTCATAATCTTAACCAGGTGGTGACAATTATTGCAGCTGCTATATCAGATGTGGTTTCATTGCTTGAACAAATTAACACATCCTTTGTACCTGGTATGTAGCTATTGCTCTGACAAATGCCTGTTTCTCCATCTCGGTCCATAAGATCTACCAGAAGCAGTTTGCTTTTAAGGCCAATAATACACTATTGCTGCCCTACCTCAGGGGGATATCAACTCTGCTGTGCTATGTCATAATTTAGTTTACAGGGGTCTTGATCACATTTTCCTTTCTTAAGATATTACACTGGTTCTTGACATTATGCTGATTGGACCTACTGAGTGAGAAGTAGCAGCTCTTCTAGACTTATTGGTAAGATATTTGCATATCAGAGGGTGGTGGTAAATAAAAGTGACTAAAGTTCAGGAGCTTTCTACCTCAGTGAAACATCTAAGGGTCCAGTGCTGTGGAGCATATCAAAATAGCCTTTCTAAGGTGAAGGATAAGCTGGCTATTATTAAAACAAAAAAAGAGGTACAATGTTTAGTGGGCCTCCTTGAATTTGGGAGGCCACATAGTCCTCATTTGGGTGTGTTGCTCTGACCCATTTACTGAGTGACCTTCCCCACAAAAAGCTTCTAGTTCGGAATGGGGCCCAGAACAAAAGATGGTTCTGTGACAGCTGCAGGATGCTGTTCAAACTACTCTGCCATTTGGGCCATATAATCCAGCAGATTCCATGTTGTTTGAAGTAGCAGTGGTAGATGGAAAATACTTGGGTGGGTCTCTATAGGTATTCAAAGCTCAGGCTTTAAGGATTTTGGAGCAAGGTCCTGCCATCATCCACAGTTAATTGCTTGTTCTTTGAGAAACAGCTGTTGGCCTGCTACTGGGCCTTAGTAGAGATTGAATGCTTTACTATGTGCCACCAAATAACCATGTGACCTGAGCTGCCCATCATGAACAGGTTGTTGTCCAACCAACCATGCCGTGAAGTTTGACATGTGTAGCAACACTCCATTATCAAAATGGTGATTGTATATATATGATCGGTCCCAAGCAGGCCCTGAAGGCACGAGTAAGCTACATGAAGAAGTGGCCCAAAAGCCCATGATCCCCACCCCTGCTACATACCCATGGCCTCATGGAGAGCTTCTTACAGTCAGTTGACAGAGGAGGAAAAGACTCAGGCCTTTTTCACAGACTATTCTGCCTGATATATAGTCACCAGCAAAAATGAACTACAGCCTCTCTCTGGAACACCCTTCTAATACATATTTGTATATACCCTATTGGTCCTATTTCTCTGGGGAACCCTATTACAACATATAAAAATATCAAAACATACATAGCAAAAATGAATAGTACAATTGACCCTTGAACAACACGGGTTGGAACTACATTGGTCCACTTGTACTGTGATATATTTTAATAGTAAATACCATAGTACTGCATAGTCTGTGGTTGGTTGAATCTGTGAATGCAGAAGAACCCTAGATATGGAGGGCCAAAAATAAATTATATGTGGATTAACCCTCCATTGTTCAAGGGTCAACTGTACAAGGAAAAATAAAATGTCTCCCTTCATTGCGGAAAATTTCAAAACAGTCTTATTTGTATTTAACATTTATAAAAATAGATCAAAGTCTGAGAGTGGCATTAGAAAAATGGTAGACTAGGAAGCAGAATAAGACTTCATTCTCCTATGTAGACATCCAAATGTAAAAGCTGACTAATATGATCTTGTAGGAGCTTTAGAAACACTCAAATGCTTACGACAACCTAGCAAACACCCAATCAAGGAAAAAAGCCATATTCAAAACAGTAGGAAATTTAATAATATTTTTGTTTACCTTTTCTCACCCCTTCCCTCATACATCATGGTCTTGGACTGTAAGAGGTAGCAGCCTAAAGTGCAAATTCTCTCTTTAAAACTCTAGGGAACAGAGAAGATATTATTTGCAATGTTCTAACATGTTTGGGGAGCTGCCTGAAGGAATGGTCTTTGTTTAGTCTACCTCGGAACTCAGGTGGGGAAATGCAGCTGAAAGAGGTGGGCACTGATCTTAAATGCTGCAGAGAGGCAAAGAACCATGAGTACCCAAGGTAAGAAAACATGAGTGGAGACAAACAATAGAGCATGTAAGATCCCAAGGATTAGCTAAGGTGAGATTCTTTGGGAAATAAAAGCACATAAAAGCAGCTGTGTATAAGGAAGGATAAATTGAAAAAGCAAACATAGGCTGAGGCAAGACTTGTTCAGAAGAGCTCTAAGAAGACATTCAACCTTAATCTTGGGCTGATTCCAAGGCTGAAAAAATGCCCTATTTATTAGTGAAGGACTTCTCTGGCCCAGAGCCAGTCTGCAAAGACTGAGAGAGGAGGCTGTTTTTCAAATGCTTAATTTTCAACAACAGCAAAATCACAAGGTGTACAAAGAAACAGGAAAACATGGCCCATTCAAGGGTAGAAAATAAAGTGAAAGAAACCATCCCTGGATAAACACAGGCATTGATTTACTAGATGAAACTTTAAAATAACTGCCTTAAATCTGCTCAAAGAGCTAAAGGAACTAAAAAAAATCAGGAAAATAATATATGAATAAAAGAGATAGAAATTATAAATGAAACCAAAGAGAAATGTTGATGCTGAAAAATACAATTACTGAGTCAAAATATTTACCAAAGGACTTCAAGAGAAGACTCAAGCAAGCAGAAGAAAGAATTAGCATAGTTATTGACTGTAGTCCCCACATTGTACATTTCATATCCATGAATCATTTATTTTGCACTTGGAAGTTTGTATCTCTTAATCTCCCTCACCTACTGTTCCCTCCCACCCCCAATCTGGCAATCATCTGTTTATTCTCTGTATCTATAACTCTGTTTCTGTTTTGTTATGTTTGTTCATTTGTTTTATTATTTTTATATTCAACATATAAGTGAAATCATATAGGATTTTTCTTTCTTTGTCATATATCACATCTTCTTTAACCATTCATCTATTGATGGGCACTTAGGTTGCTTCCATATATTGGCTATAGTAAATAATGTGCAATAAACATAGGGGTACATATATCTTTTCTAATTAGTGGTTTTGTTTTCTTTGAATAAATATCTGGGTGTGAAATTGCTACATCGTATGATAGTTTTATTTTTAATTTTTTGAGAAAACTCCATACTATTTTCCATAGTGGGTGGCTGCACCAACTTACACTCCCACCAACCAAAGTTTCCCTTTTCTCTACAAGTTCTCACCAACACTTATTTGTTGTCTTTTTGATAATAGCCATTCTGACAGATGTGATATGATATCTCATCATGGTTTGTTCCTTCTCAAGTATTTTTTGGCTATTTGGGATCTTTTGTGTTTCCATACATATTTTAAAATTATTTGCCTAGTTCTGTGAAAAAAGTCATTGGTATTTTGATAGGGATTACACTGAATCTGTAGGTCACCTTGGGTTGTACAGTCATTTTACCAATATTAATTCTTCCAATCCATGAGTGTGTTATAGCTTTCAATTTGTGTTGTCTTCAATTTCGTTCATCAGTGTCTTATTGTTTCTCAGTATAGGTCTTTTACCTGCCCCCTTAGGTAGGTTTATTCTTAGGTATTTTATTCTTTTTGATGTAATTGCAAATGAGATTGTTTCCTTAATTTCTCTTTCTGATAGTTCATTGTCAGTGCATAAAAGTGCAACAGATTTCTGTATATTAATGTTGTATCCTGCAAAAATATCAAATTCATTGATGAGTTCTAGTAGATTTGGGTGGCATCTTTAAGATTTTCTATGTATAGTACGATGGCATCTGAAAGCAGTGAAGGCTTATTTCTTCCTTTCCAATTTTGATTCCTTTTATTACTTTTCATTGTCTGATTGCTGTGGCTAGGATTTCCAATTCTATGTTGAATAAAAATGGCAAGATTGGGCATCCTTGTCTTTTTTCTTATCTTAAAGGACATGCTTTCAGTTTTTCATTGTTGAATATGATGTTAGCTCTGAGGCAATGAACTCATCAAACTCAAAAGGTAATAAAACAAACAACTCAATTTAAAAAATGAGCAATAGTCTAAATAGACACCTTAACAAAGAAGGCATACTGATGACAAATAAGCATATGAAAAGATTCTTAACTTTTGTTATTAGATTAGTGCAAAGTAAAACAATGAGATAACACTACACACTATTCAAAAAAGTTCAAAATATAAAATAAACTGCTAATTTAAATTGTTGGCAAAGATGTAGAACAAGAGGAATTCTCATTCATTGCTGGTAGAAATAAAAAATGGGACAAATACTTTTGAATATAATTTGGCAATTTTTTTACAAAGCTAAACATATTTACTCACCTGATTTGAAGATACATGCCCATATATAAAAACTGCAAGCAAATGATTATAATAGTATTATTTACAATGAACAAAAAAATGGAAGCAACCAAAAATTTCTTCAAATAGGTGAATATGTAAACAAATTCTCATAGATTCATACAATGTTATATTATTGAATGATAAAGAAAAATGAGCTATCAAGCCATGGGAAAAATATGGTTTAATCTTAAATGTGCATTGCTAAGTGAAGGAAGTTGGTCTGGAAACAACTTCTAGAGATGGTAAAAAGATCAATTCAGGAGAAAGCAAGGAAGGTTGAATGGGGAAAACCTAGGGGAATTTTTAAGACAGTGTATAATACTTGTAATATAAAATATGTATCTGGTCTTTGTTCCAGTTTCTGGCACAGAGCTTCAAAAACTCTTAGAATTCCCTAAATAATGGGAACATCTTTGCTTTGCTAATGATAGGCCCCTAGGTAGCTTCTGGATTGGTCTGGTCATTAGAAAGACCAACAATTTGGCTAGAAGATTAGAACTTTGGGCCAGCATGACCTCTAGGGAGGGCAGGAGAAGAGGAGGATTTTGAGTTTAATTGCATGGTGAACGATTTAATCAATCATGCCTATGTAATGAAACCCCAATAAAACTTCTGGACGTCTGGACTCAATGGAGTTCCCTGGCTGAAGAATACATTAATATGCCAGGGGGGTCAATGCACTCAAATTTTTAACGAGAGAGAGCAAAAGTTCTGAATTCCTTCCCAGACCTCATCTCATGCATGTCTTCATTTCGGTGTTTCTGATCGGCATCCTTTGTAATAAAACTGTAATCCTTAAGAATAGCACTCTCCCGAGTCCTGTGAGTTGTTGTAGTGAATTATCAAATCTGAGAAAGTAATGGGAATCTTCACATTTGTAACTGGTTAATCAGAACTGCATGTGACCCGGGGAGCCCCTGAAGTGTGGCTGGTGTCAGAAGTAAGGGCAGTCTTGTGGATGACTTAGTGCTTAAATATGTGGTGGTCAACACTGTCCCCAAGTAGTAAGTGTCAGAACTGAAATGCAGTATACTCAGCTGGGGATGAAACAAAACAAGGCTGTAATGGTAAATAGATGACATATGCATTTATCAAAACCCATAGAATTCTACAACTTTTCACAAAGAGTAAACAGTAAGGAATGCAAATTAAAAATTATATAGGAGGTCAAGATGTCCCATGATGGAATGCAGAATATGGCAAAACAATCTAACTGTATTATAAAAATATGGTACAACTTCATTAAGGGGAATGAAGGAAAATGTTCTGACCTATGTAACCTTGAAAATAAGTGGAATCTATAATGTTTAAAGCAAAAAAAATGTGTGCTAAGCACTGTACTGTAGTTGATAAAAATGGCTTTGCTCAGGGATATGGCTTAACAATTGTGATATTGCTATAAATGTATACTGGAAATAATAATTGAGTAAATGGATGGCAAAAGGTGGGAACCCGATTTCTCCCTATTTGAGTAGATTTACACATAAGCAAGGGGTGGAGGCTTTAATGATCCATGCAGTAATTAAGTTGGAGACATCAGTATGAACTCATGTGTAACTTAAGGTAGATACCAATGACTACATATAAAAATATTTACAGATATTTGTATGTACAGGTTAGCCTACACACACACACATATATGTTTTTGCTTTTTTGCAGCTGAGGGGGCCTAAAAGGAGTGATATCCCAATAACAAAGATCATGCTTAGTAGCAAGATCTTGGTTTCGAATACCATTCTCCAATAAAAGGACCAAAGATCCTTGGAGAATTGGCTGAATCTAAGACTACGGCAGGAAAAATACAAGATAAGCCTGAAGCTTCTTGCAGAGCCAGAAAATAAAAATGTGCTTAATAGAAAACAAAATAATAAAACACATTAATGGGGACATACCAAAGGGACAAAGAAGCTATGTGATATCTCCCAATGGTCAATGATGGAACAATTTGAATGACACAACAAAGTAGTATTAAATTGTAACTTAAAGTATACAAGAAGCTACCATGATTCCAAAATAATATAAATAAAGGATTGAATACATTAGTTAATGAGGGAGGTGAGACAAATCTTTCATACAGATAAATTCCAAATAAAGTATTCTTATGATACATCCTAAAGGAGGAGAATATAACTCCTCATTCCTTACGGATGGGCTCTTCTTTTGGAAGAGTATGGAACAGGGCAGAAAGTAACACTAAAATGGAGAAACTTAACAAATACTATTTCAGTCCGATGATCAAGGTCAACATCAACAGTAATAAACTATGTTGATAGTATCCACTTTTGATGCAATGTGATGACAATGACACTGTATCTCCGTTACCTACTGCTCACGCACATTATTCCAGTGTAATCATTAGTGAAACATCAGATTAATCTCAGTTGAGGGAGAGCCTATAAAGTGCCTTATCAGTGCTCTTCAAACTGTCAAGGTTGTCAAAAGCAAGAAAAATCTGGGAAAGAGTCACAGCCAAAAGAAGCCTAAGGAGATATGATAACTAAGTGTAATTAGTATGCTGGATGGAATCCTGGAACTAAAGAAAAAGGATATTAAGGAAAAAAATAGTAATAATGTATCAATGTCAGCTCATTAATTGTGAAAAATATACCATACTAATGCAAGATGCTAATAATTAGGGAAACTAAATTTGGAGAATATAGATCCTCTGTTTTATCTTCACAACTTTTTGTAAATCTAAGCTTTTCTAAAACAAAAGGTGGATTTTTAAAAAATGTTGAACCAAGAATTTAATGGAGGCCATCATGGTTACAAAAAAGAAAAAAACAAACAGTGGATTTCCTTTACTTTAGGAGATTGATCCAAAATATTGCTGTGATTTATGATTGAAATATTGAAATCATAAAATATTAGAAAAAATATTAGGAAATTGGGAGGCAAGTTTTTGAAGTGTGAGTGGATGTAAAGTAGATTTTCCAGGTATGTATTGCATCTAAGAATTTGGCGGTATTAATAAAAGGAGATAAATTTGGAGCTATGGATAACCAGGTTGGAGGCAGTATAGAAATAATTTTGGAAAAATGACTCTGAGGGCATTTAATAGCCTGAGATCCTTGAGAAAATGGAGAACAGCTGTTGGATACTGTAAGAAAAAAATCAACTCAATCATCACAACAGTCTTCTTCCAGGAAGCTTTTGTTTTTGCTGCTGTTGAGGACAGTTAAACCAGAGGAACCAAAGAACAGCTGGGCTGCTGTGTACAATCCCTGAATCAAATGAGAGTCAAAGTTCTCCCGAGATGGAATCAGGAATTTATGAGACTGAAAATGAAAGGAAGAAAGAAAGAAAGAAAGAAAGAAAGAAAGAAAGAAAGAAAGAAAGAAAGAAAGAAAGAAAGAAAGAAAGAAAGAAAGAAAGAAAGAAAGAAAGAAAAAGAAGAGAAACAACTGTAGCCTTTCTATTCTCCACACTCCTCCTTATCCTTTTGCCTAAAATGATAAATGTTGAGCGATAGGGAGGAATTAACCTGGTTAGTTTCTAAAAAGGAAATTTCAGAGTTCTTAAGTGCCTATGATGTCTGTGATACCACTGACCCAAAGTTGGATAAAGAAGGATGAACAGATCGAAGTCTGTGAGGAAGATCTGAGATTTAGCTATTATATTTTTGAACTCAACTCACTGGAACTCTGCCTTAAAATTATTACCTCAGTAAAATCTAGAAATAATTTCATTTTGGATCCTCTTGAATATACACCAAATCATAATAGCAAAAGAGTAAAAGAAAGAACAACCTTTCTAGAAAAAGGCTAGAAAGAATACAGAGGAGCAGAGAGTCTACTAATTCTGCATATTGAATCAAAATCATACTTTTATCTTTGAATGCTAGATACATAACAGAAGCTTACTAAAATATTCGTTAAGTCATTCAGTCTTTGCAGTTTTAGTCACAGAGCTAAACAGACAGATTCAATGTCCATATATGTATTCTTCTTTTAAGAATAAGATTTTGTGTTTGTTTTTTGTTTTGGTCTTGATTTTTGCTTGTCATTCCTGCCCCTTCTTCCAGCTTCTAGATAGTAAGGCAGACAATTCAACATGAAAGCCCACATCCTAGTTATTAGTTTAAATTATTGTGTCTCCCTGTTTGGCAGAATACCTGTAACTTCTTGTAACTCGAATGTCTACATCATAACTTTAGATTGGCAGCTAAATTGCCTAAACTAACCCTTATTAGTTTCAAGTGTGGATGTGCCCTAAACATAACCATTGTCCCTTTATTCAAAACAGATACTCCTAATTAAATTGAGGTACTTTTAGGCAAAACTTGCTAATGGAGCTCTTAAGTATGACTAAGAAAGTCCTCAAATTTTTTACTTAGGAAATTGCACATATGGAAGCAAAAAACTTCACCTTCAACCCCTCCATCTTGCCACTTGCTTATAGTCAATACCGCACAGATTTCAGAAGTGTTTATTTTGTCATAATTTATTAAAGATGGTTACATCACAATATTTGCTAGAATGACTGTGCTTTATAAAATCCAATTATGCCCTAGGCACTTGGGCCTCCTAAAAGGCATGAGTCAGCCTTCCCATTTGTGCTTTGAATAAGGAAGCTCTAAGTGAAACTCAAGGGAATGACTAAATCTAGATTCACTGGTTGTACATGCAGACAGAGGTTGGCTTGTAAGTTTTATATTGGGACCGAAGGCTGAGAAGTGCTTACTTAAAACCTGGTCTATTTTATTCGTAAGAAGCTCCGAACAGTAAAAATTTGGCAGCAGTTTTATAATCTTCAGCATGGACTCATGACCTTGAAGAGCTCCCTGAAATGGCTTTTCCTTTTGGCTTTTTTGGAGACTGACTATCAATTTAGCATGGGAGGATCATGGTAATAAATTGTAAATTGATCTAACAAAATCATATGTCATGTTTAATGGTGGCTCTGATTTCAAGAAAGTACAGATAATTTCTCTCTAAAGGAGAATGACAAATTGTCCTTCTGTTTCTGCTTCCCTTAAAGGCATAACCTATGTAAACTGACAGATTCAGAAAACAGGAAGAAAAAAAAAAAAACAGAAAAGGGACTAGATCTATTTTTGTACTATGTATAATATACAAAGTACTTTTTTTTCAATCACCCTGCTAGCTTTTCTTAATTGGTCGTTGTATTAATTTACTATATCGGTTTAACAAACTAACAAAAACGTCTTAGCTTAAAACAAGTCCTGTTCATTAGCACACAGTTAAGTAAGTCAGAGTTTCAGACACAACACATCTTGGTTCTTTGCTCAAAGTCTTAGAAGACTGAAATCAAGATGCTGGCAAAGTTGTGATCCTTACTTGATGCTTTGGGTAAGAATCTGTTTCTAGGCTCATTCAGATTGTTGGTAGAATTCACTTTCTGTGGGTGTAGAACCAAAGTCCCCATTCTCTTGCTGGCTATTGCTAGAGGATGGCTTTTAGTTCCCTGAGGTTACTCTCAGTTCCTTGTATGTGGCTCCTCCACCTTCAAAGATAGCAATGATGTGCTGAGTTCACATGCTTTCAATCTCTCTGACTTTTCTTTCTGCTACAAGCCAGAGGAAGGTCTGCTTTTAAAGGGCTCGTGTGATTGGATTAGATATTTAAATTAACTCAGAGTTACCAATTAGCAATCTTAACTGCATCTTGCAAAATCTCTTTTGCCATGTAAAGTAATGTAATCATTGGCATGTTATCACATTCATGATTTTGGCGATTTGAGTGGGGACTGTTAGGGGGTCATTTTGGAATTCTGCTTACCACAACCATCTACATTAGTTCTGGATGACTGTCATCAAAAAACATATATTTGTTGTATAGCTAACTGTGACCACTTCTTCATTTGTCAAGTAATATGCTCTGTTTTAAAAATGCAACACTGGCACACATTTAAGAGTTTTTTAATATCTAGAATGTGGTGAATAATTTTCAAAGTTGCTTTTATCTGATAATCAAAGTATAAAAATATCACATCTAAATACTATCTCCACTCTAATTTTAGCTTCTTAACTCCTTTACTGCTTTATATGAGCACTATACTATGACATTTAAGGTGAATTATTGATAATCTATTTCAGCAAATAAATCTGTTTAAAGTGAAGTGAAAATACAGGAACATCATATATTTTTGTAAAATTATCATCAGTAGTATAATCAAAATTATTTATGTTAATATTTATTAAAATTTAAAATTATTTAATATTTTAATTTTAATGTATTTCACTCATAAGAATGCTATGTATGTATGTGAAATGTACTTTTGTGTTTTTCAGTTGCAAAAATTAAAGCAAAATATTTCTTATATAAATTCTTAAACATTGTTAGTTCTGTAGTATCCATTCCCTCCTTTGTCTGGCCATCCCCACACCACCAAAATGATAGATAATTGACTTTTGATTAACCAAGGGAAATTTTACGACCTACAGAATTCAGTGGTGAAATCAATAATAGTTCATTGGCAGAAAAACTGAAAGTATTATGAATCACCAAAAAAATTCCTGTGGATATTTGAGATATACTTTTGCTAAAAATGATTCGTTGTTTATCTGGAATTCAAATGTAACTGTCCTGTAATTATTGCAATTGTAGTTTTAATTTCCTGCATAGCAGAAAAAAGTACGGAATGGAAAAAAATGTGAAGTACTGAGAGAGAGAAGGAGGGAGAGAGTAATATCCCACAAATACTTGATTAGAACACCTAAATTTCTTTGTCATATCATAACAATTTGCTCTTGGTAGTGATGCCATCAAGATCATGATATAGGTCATTCCCAACTTCAGTCCCTCTCATAAGAAGACCAGTTAGCAGCTATCCATAGACAAGACACCATTGTGAAAATCCCAGAACCCAGGAATGAGACTGAAGCACCTCTCTGACCACAGAGACTGATAAGGATCACATTAGAGAGGTAAGAGGAGTGGCTATACTCTGACCATGTTTCCCTTTTCCCAGCTGGCACAGTGCTACACCAAGAGGGATGCCCCAGGCCTCTGGTTTCTTTAGTGGGAAAAAGAAAGCCCAAGGTAGACATCCAGCTCCACCAGAGTTGAAGGACATTTCCTAGGACGCCCATTTATGTTCCTCCTCACAGCGATCACTGGAGGAATCTAGGAGCTCAACTACTGGGATTCAAATAGAGATGGAGAAGAGGGCAGAGCTTACAGCAACCAAGGCTCAGATCCTGACAGATCACATTCCTGCTTGCAATGGCACCCCAGCAGAGATTCCAGGAAGTAGTTCTGCCATCTGCAGAGCCAAGCCAGTGGCCCCAACTGGCCAAGTATCTCAGTTGGCAGTTCTGCCTGATCTAGGTCCCCAGTCAATGAGCTGTACTGGACATGGAGCCCATTTTGTGGCCCAGCCTGGGGAGGAAATCAAAATTGCTGCCTCACTCAACTGTTGAATATAGTCTCTATTTCTGCCAGAATAAGAAGGGTGCCCAGAGAGCCCAGGCACTATGAAGCCCATCTGACAGCTCTTCTTGGGCAGCGAGCCAAACCAGAACTTCTATCCAATTATTAAGAATAGTCTGTGGGCATGCATACTCAGGAAACACAAACAGTGACACTGGACAGCTTCAGAGCCCAGCTTGTGGTACCATCCAACCATGGAGCCCAGCCTACAGCCTGACTTCAGAGCACAGTATGTAGCCCCACTCAATAGCAGGATACAGCTGGAAGTCACTTCTGACTGAACAACAGCCTGCCCAGTGAACTTTCATGCCAGTGGAGTAAAGCCAGTGAGCAACCCGATCTTGAAGTCCAGTCTGCTTCTCAACTTTGAGGCACAGCCTGTAGCCCCAGCTGATAGCAAAGCACAGTCTAAATCCTTATCTGATAGTGAAGCCCTGATTGTATTTTGAATACAAAATTCAGTCAGTGGCATCATCTGTTCAGGGTGCATAGCTTGAGACCCCACATGACCATGAGCAATTGTGAAGCACAGTCTGTAACTCTGCCCAATCCTTGTGGCACTAACCTGCCAGGAAAAAAAAAAAATCTTGTGAGCTCACCTGACCAGAGATGATTGCAGAGTCCATCTGACTATGAGCATAACCAGAAACCCTGCTTCAATCAGGGAACCCATTCAGCAGTCCCAATTGAATGTGGACCATCCAGTGGCATTCCCCCAGACCTTAGAGAACATGTAGTGGTTCTAAAGACCCTAATAGAAAGCCCTGTCTGCCTTTGGGAGCTACCAGCAAAACCAAGCAATACCCCAAGCTGTGATGACAGGTAAAGGTCTTTCCCTGCCAAAGCAAATCTGTCAAGTTTGGAAGAGGAAACTGCCTTCTGAAACGCCCAGATATCAGTGCAAGAAATCAAAGATCATGAAAAATCAGGTGCACATGAAACCACCAAAGAAAATTAATAAAGCTCCAATAACTGATCCTAAGAAATTGAGATTTATGAATTATTTGACAAAGAATTCAAAATAATCTTAAAGTAATTTAGTAAACTACAAGAACACACAGGCAACTAAACAAAATTAGGAAACAAAATTTTGATGCATGAAAAATAAGAAATTCAACAAATAAGTAAAAAGATTTCAAGAAAACCTCAAACAAATAGAAATTTTAGAGTGGAACTATACAATGACTTAACTGAAAATTTCAATAGAGAACATTGACAATAGATCTGACCAAGCAGAAGACAGAATTTGTAAAATAGAATACTGGTCATTTGAAATTCAGTCTGAGAAGCAAAAGAAAAAAAGAATGGAAGAGTGAAGAAAGCCTATGGGAATAATGAGACACCATCAAAAGAAACAACATCTGCATTTTGGGACTCTCTGAAGAAGAGAAAGAAAGGGGAAAAAAATCTTTTAAAGCAGTAATGGCTGAAGACCTTCCAAACTTGAGCAGAGAAATGGACATCTGGATTTGTGAAGCCCAAAGGAATCTCAAATAGGTTGAACCTCAAAATATCTAAATCAAGACCCATTAAAATTAAATTGTACAGTGTAAAAGACAAAGAATTTTTAAAGCAGCAAGAGAAAAATGACTCATTACATACAAAGGAGCCCCCATTAGATCACAAGTGGATTTCTCAACAGAGCATTGTGGTCCAGGAGAGAATGGGATGACAATATTCAAAATATTGGGGAAAAACTGTCATCAAAGAATATTATACCTGGCAAAGCTTTCCTTCAGAAATGAAGGAGACATAAAGACTTCCCCAAACCAAGCAAAGCTGAGATAATTCATTACCACTAGAACTGTCTCAAAAGAAATGCTAACAGGCATTTCAAGGTGAAATAAAAGAATGACAATCACCCTCTTATGAACATATGAATATGTAAAACTCACTGGTAATGGCAAATAGATAGTCAAAGTTAGATTCTCTAAAATTGTAATAATGTTGTGTAAACCACTTATAGTCCTAGATTAAGAGTTTAAAACAAACTTATTAAAAATAATGATAATTACAACAACTTTTTGTTTAGTACATAATCTTAAAAAGATGTAAATACAAACCAATAGCAAAAAAAAAAGACCAAAACCCCCATACAATCTAATTAAAAAATGGGCATAAGATTTGAATAGATATTTTTCCAATAGAGATATACAGATGGCCAATAAGTATATAAAGGATGCTCTACATCATTAATCATCAAGGAAATAAAAATCAAACCCCCAGTGAGATATTACCTCACACCCATTAGAATGGCTATTATTAAAAAGTCTAGAAATAACAAGTGTTGGTGAGGAAGTGAAAAAAAGGAAACCCTTGTACACTGTTGGTGAGGATGTAAATTGATGCCTCCACTATGGAAAACAGTATGGAGATTCCTCAAAAAAATAAAAGTGGAACTACCATATAATCCAGAAATTCCACTTCTGGGTATTTAGCTGAAGAAAATAAAAACGCTAACTCAAAAAATATATGCACTTCTATGCTTTTTGCAGCATTGTTTACAATAGCTAAGATATGAAACAAACTTAGTGCTTAGTGTCTATCAATGAATGAATGGGTAAAGAAATATGTGTGTGTGTGTGTGTATATATATATATATATATATGTATTATATTATATATGTATTATATTATATTATGAAGCCATAAAAAGAAAGAAATATTGCCATTTGTGACAACATGGATAGACCTTGAAGGCGTTATGCTAAGTGAAATAAGTCAGAGAGAGAACAAATACTATACGATCTCTCTTATATGTGGGATCTAAAAAAACAATAACACAAAAAACAAAAATAAACTCATAGATACAGAGAACAGATTGATGGTTGCCAGAGGCTGGGGGATTTCGAGGTGGGAGAAATGAGTGAAGGGTCAAAATTTCAAAAAAGTACTTAGAATTACTTAGTGATATTTCAACAAAATATATGCATTATCTGTGTATGGAAAGTACAAACTAATGCTGAGAAAAAATTAAATAAGATCTAAATAAATGGAGAGATGTACAGTGTTTATGAATTGGAAGGCTCAGTATTGAGGAAGAACAGAATGTGATGTGCTATCAAACCAGTGGTGATCTTACCATTATTTTCCTCTCTGATTCCTCAGCCTGGAGGTGTAACCTGGTAATGGTCATTGCCACAAGTAAAGAGAACTAACTGAGTAGTCTTGAAGAGAAATAATGGGATATTTTGGTAGAGATAGGGGTGACGGCAAGGGGACACAGGCACCAAAAATTCTGAAGGAATAAAATTTTTCTAACTGAAAGAGCTATGGTTCCAAGAGGGTGATGTCAATACCCATTGTGTGGCTCTGAACACAGCCATTATTGCAAAAGTGTGTGGCAGAGCAGGGTAAATAAAGCCCCACCTTTCAAGCCAGAGGACTAAAAAGGGACCTCACAGGAAACCCAAAAGTAGTAGGGATATCATGGAGAGGGTGGAGCTCAGGAAAACAACCCTATAAAGTTGTTTATGAACTTCTAGTTCACTCTCAAGCCGCCCTTGAATGGCTTTGATTCTAAACATTATACCAAAGAGTTTGAGAACTGAACTAAGGAATCCCATTCCTGGGCTTGTATCCAGAAGGAAATCTACTTCAGGATGACACCTGCACCCCAATGTTCATAGCAGCACTATTTACAATAGCCAAAACATGGAAACAGCCTAAATGTCCATCAACAGGTGACTGGATAAAGAAGAGGTGGTATATTTATACAGTGGAATACTACTCAGCCATAAAAACCGACAACATAATGCCATTTGCAGCAACATGGATGCTCCTGGAGAATGTCATTCTAAGTGAAGTAAGCCAGAAGGAGAAAGAAAAATACCATATGAGATCGCTCATATGTGGATTCTAAAAAACAAAAACAAAAACAAACAAATAAACAAAAACAAAGCGTAAATAAAGGACAGAAATAGACTCACAGACAGAGAATACAGACTTGTGGTTACCAGGGGGGTGGAGGGTGGGAAGGGATAGACTGGGATTTCAAAATTGTAGAATAGACTACACTGTATAGCACAGGGAAATATACACAAAATGTTATGATAACTCACAGAGAAAAAAATGTGACAATGAGTGTGTATATGTCCATGAATGACTGAAAAATTGTGCTGAACACTGGAATTTGACACATTGTAAAATGATTATAAATCAATAAAAAATGTTAAAAAAAAAAAAAAAAAAGAAATAGACCGCTACCCAGATTGGCCACTAGGTGGAACACATGAAGGACGGATCTGAACAGCACTGCAAACGCTAGGAAAACAATACTGACATAAAAACCACACCCATAGAAATTAGTTGGAACTTCCTGCATGAACACAACTGGGTTGTCTGCTAAAACAAAAATATCAGCATTCTCTATAAGATTTAAAGTAATACTCAAAACTTGCAGAATACAATAGAAGAAAAAAAAAACTTGGCATTCAAATAATCAGAAAAATCTCAACTTAACAGAAAAAAGACAATCAACAGATGTCAATATCAAGATGACACAGACCTTGAAATTAGTTACTTTAATTCTCTGTCAGATATTATAAAAAAAGTTTCAACAAGTAAGAGTAAACTCTTTCGAAATGAATAGAAAGACATAAAGTCTGAACAAAGAAATAAAAGATATAAAGAAGAACCAAAGAGAAATTTTCAAACTGAAAAAATAGAATTGCAGCTAACAAACTCTCACTAGCTAGGCTCAATACCAGAATAAAACTGACCAAAAAAAAGAATCAGTGAACTTAATAATAGATATATAAATTATCCAAAAAGAAAAGAAAACAAAAAAATAATAATAACCAGAGCCTCAGAGACCTGTGGGACAATATTACACTATTTGTGTAACTGGAGACTCAGAAGGAGAGGAGAAAGACTTGTGACAATTGGATGAAACTTGAGGTCATTATGCTTAGTAAAGTGAGTCAGATAATGAAAAATAAATACCGTAGGATCTCACTTTTATAAGAAATATATATATATATATATATATATAAAACCTAACTCATAGAAACAGAGAACAGATTGGTCGTTGCCAGTGTGGGAGCCGAAGGATGGTGGGAGAAATGTGTGAACCTGATCCAAATGTATAAAAGGTGAATAAGTTTAGGGGATATAATGTACAGCTTTGTGACTATAGTTTACAATACAATATTGTGTATTTGAAAGTTGCTAAGAGAAATCTTAAAAGTTCTCACCAAAGTGACAGTGATAAAAGCAATAATAATAATAATAACTATGTGAGGTGAAGAATGTCTTAACTAGCCTTATTTTGGTAATCTTTTCTCAATATATACATATATCGAATAAATACTTCTTATGTGTTAAACTTAGACAATGTTATATGTCAACTGTATCTCAGTATAGCTGGAAAAGAAACCAATTTACACTTTCAAAAAAAAACTTATTCTTTTCAATATTTGGATATCTTCCAAGAGAATATAAAATTGTAGATTTTTTTAAGTATAAAAGGACCCCATGCATTTGAGAAACATACGCATCAGTCTTATTTTATGCAAAATTCTGATAAAGTTAGCATTACAAATTCCATAAGTATTAAATTTTTTTTAATGTACATCTAACTGTGCAATAGATTCACTCAAATTCTGAAGGGGAGATAATCTCAACATAATTGCTCTGACAACTTAGTACTTCTTTCTTTTCATACTCAAAACAGATTTTAGGAGCTGAATCAGAAAAAGAAAGCAATGCTAGTCTTCTGGTGGCCTATGTGAAAAGGAACAGAAAGACGCAAAGGAGAGAAAGCAGCTTCTTAGAGCTGATGCCTTTCAGAACTTAAGTAGAGTCCTGTTTTTGAACACCGAATTTGACTCCCTGCTGTCAGCCTTAAAAATATATACAGAATACAAATTGTATTGAGTCCTTTAAAGTGCAGAAGGTGAAGGGCTGTTGTTAGTTAGAGTTCTTCCAGAAGACAATTCTGTCTCAAACAGAGTTTGGTTCTTATGAGAGGTTAACTTCTCAGCACGAATATGACACTGTGGAGCTAATCGTCGGTTTTCCTCTTTCCTGAAGGATCTTTCATCCACAGCGGAACTTTTTCCTTTTTCTTTCAAACTACATTCGGTTGTAGTCCCTGCAGGAAAGACAGATCCCTGTTGATTGTCCTTAGCTCAAGGAAAAGAGTTTAATCTTTATTTATAGCATTTCTTAAGTACTCATAGGAAACAGTGGGGTTAGGGTTTTAGCTAAGACCTAAGGCCTATCCATGGTATATAGAAATAAGGCAAACTTTGCATCCTTGAGAAATTTGTATTCTAAAGGATAGATCTAATGCTCTTTGAAATTGTAACTATTGAAAATTAAAAACTCAAAGAAACAGCATCTGAGAAATGAATGCTTGGCAATGCATTTCACTGGTCTACTGAATAGAATCCTAGTACTGTAGGTACTTACATGGAAACATACACAGCTCACGTTGTAGCAATTTTGAGTTTGCATTTTTCCAATATTGCAAAAGAGTGGTTCTCAGCCTTGACTGCACATTAGTATCACTTGGGAACCTTTAAAAACTCGTATAGACTTTATCTCCACAAATCTAAAATCTCTGGGATTTCTCATCATATTTCTTTCAAATTTGTATCATCAGGTGATACAAATGTGCACCCAAGTTTGAGAACCAGTATTACAAACGATACCTGCCTCATAGACTAGAACCACATTATACAGGTTAGACAATACGTGACAGGAGAATCAGTCATGTCAGTGGCCAAATAATCATAATCATGCCAGTTTCTTGACCAGTTTCATGGACTTCTTGGTTGTTTTATGAGTTAGTTTATAATTGATCATCTGAGAGATTTAAAACTCAGCTATAATAACAAATTAGATACTGGTCACCAAATTCAAAATTTGTGGAGAAACCCTACTAACCTTCTTAAGGAAAGAATAATATCTCTTTCACTAGGCATGCTAAAAAGTCCTAAGGTGAGAGGAGTAATTTCATTTTATTCTCAAACACTTTAAGTGATCTTTCATCCATCAATAGGCCATCTGAATCTGAACCTCCAAGCATGTTTATTAAACAGAAAGATTCTTTAGATCATCTGGATTAGAATCTCTGGGATAGGCCAGAGTATACCCGAGCAGGACCCTGTGTGGCCTTCCAGGATCAGACCTCTCCCCCGTATCCTCTGCTGCAGCTTCTCTCTGAAGTACCCACATAATAGTATCTCATGTATGTTTCCTGGGTTTTTCAGATGCTTAAAACCACCACAAAGGGAAGAAATGAACTACTTGATGACTGGGAGCACATGGCCCCAGACTTTCTGGCGCCTAGTGGTGGATCGTGTTGACTGCCCTATTCCCTGAACATCAACCAATCAGAGAACTGGGCACAAGCTGATCACATAATCTGTGACCCTCACCTCCCTTACCTTTAAATGTGCTTTGCTGAAATGCTTTGAGCATCTATTTTCCCTTTATAACAATTACCTAGTTTGGTCATCCATTTGTCTCTGTCATGCTTTAATAACTAGTCCTCTTACCAGAATGTATGGTCTATGAGCAAATGGAATGTGTCAATTTCTAATGTATTCTTGTTGCTTAGAACATTGGCTGCAACACTCAAAATATGTTGTGTATGTGTGTGTGTGTGTGTGTGTGTGTGTGTGTGTGTATGTTAAGATTTTAAATGAATAAAAATGTGTGAAAAGCAGAAGTTAATGTGTTCTGTGGATAAAATACACAACAAGTGTTTATCTGTATCTAAACATATTCTTGAAAAAAATCAGTCTAATCACTATTTGGCATAGCTCATAATATATTGTAACCCTAACAATGTATTTTACTGTATTATCTTTTCAGATGAAATACCAAATCAATTAACAACTGCTTCCTTTGACTTTGACTTTGACTCTATTGATCTAATTATGTTTTAAGCTTTCTTTATTTGATATAGCTTTCAATATGCCCTAAAGGACATATGGTCTCACTAAAGGCTTTATTTTAAAGACCATTAGATATTTTTCCAGATTTTCTAGTCTCACTAAAAGTTTTGTTTTTGCTTTTAATCCAGCAAGCATTCCCCATTGATTAAATTCCATTTTCTTCTTACTCCTCCTTTACCCTACCCACTCCATCCTATAATTAACTTAGAAAGTTCCACTTCTGATACAGTGATAAGTTCTCAGATTATATTTCCCCACATTGAACTTATTTGGAAAGCTCTTTTTATTTCAAACTACTTTTCATTATGTGTTTTAATCACAATTAAATCTAACTGTGAATAAATGGAAAACATGTTCTGCCTTACTTATAAGAAGTGAATCTTTAAGATGACTCACAGGAATATACTCTTTAGAAAAGATTAAACACTTAACCAAAGGGAAATTTGTCTGTAAACTATAATCAAATTCCTGTGTTGTGTTTGAAGTTTGCAATTATATATTTCAAAAAATATTTAGCATTTGTCTCATCATAATTATTTCTCAGATTGAATGGAAGGAGGGTGTGGAATGTGTCTGTTACTGAATGAATATTTGTTTTTAGACAGTGTATAAGATTAAAAAAGACTATAAAACCAGCATTTCTTTAATGTATTTGTAGTTTCCCTGAAGATGCAAAAATAGTGTAAAAAATTATTTTGATTTAGCATTCCGTGCTAGTCATTATAAACAAGTATATATTTGAGAAATACCAGAATAGTATTTTAAATGATTGGCCCAGTTATAGACCATGCTGTGGACAGCATGTCCTCTTTTTGTAAACTAAGCTTTTCAATAAAGATGAAAAGGGTGCTTTTTGGAAAGAAAACATATATGAAGGTGGAGCAGTGCCAGCCTCCAAGTATTTATAATTAAAAATGCAAACTAATTACTCCAGTATACCATTAAACAGCCTACATCAAACAGATAGCTTTAGTTGAGGAAACGAGCAAGGGAAACACACAAATAAGCAAACACCAAACTCATCATGGTGTTCCTTTAAAGGACTAAATCAAGCCCATGTGGCAGTAAAGATAGCCTGCTAGAACTGAATCAAGCGCACACATAGGAGCCATCAGGGTCTATGAAAGATTTCTTGCCGAGTTAGAAATTGTTGCCTACAAACTATTACAACCAGAACTGGAGCGAGGGCAGTAACTTTACTTGTCAAGAGGACTTCACTGGGAAAAGAAAACTGGGCCATACAATATTGAGTTGAATGCACCTAAATACACATTCTAAATGTATTTTTTACTATTTTAATTATGTGACAACGTCTTAAATGGAATGTCCATTCTGTATGTTTCACAGCGCTAATGTGATGATCATAGTTATTCCTTCCATGTTCTTCCTGTTTTCCCAAGCACACTTTTGAAGTTCTGTGAGAACCAGAACCAACTTAATGTGTTTTTAAGAAACAAATGACATATTTTATAGAACTATATCTAAAACATCACACTTTTGCCCAGATTGCCGCAAATAAAATACTTAGTTATCCTCAGAAGTTGAATCTTCTTTTTTTTTTTTTTCTGGATTTCTGCATTCACCTATCTGTATCTATGTATCTAAACATGTCTATATCTGTATCTTTACATTATGTTAGAAGAATTCGTTGGAACAAAATTCCTTTATTTTACTTCACAAACAACAGTGGAAATAAACCACGTGCATCTGTGTGTGATCATTTTTTGCCCGTTAGAAATTTCTGAGTGAGATTCTTCTTTGTCTTAAGGTATGCAAAGATTTGCCTCCTCAGAGTGTTATTTTATCCCATATGTTTGTTCAATATCTTAATAAATAAGCTAGAGAAAAGTGGCTATTTCCTTCTGGTGCTTTTTTGTATATTTACAATATCAAATGTTTAATTAAATTATAATTGTAAAAGTGGCAGCATGCATTTTATAAGAATTTAATTGCCATTTCCAGAAACTGTTCTCCTTATGTGATTTGCACATAAGCTAATCCCTCTCGTGAGTATTTGTAATCAAGGTCAGCAGTTTTGGAGGCATGCTTCTCTTTCTGTTTAGAAGCAGTCAGTGACTTTCTTCCTAATGTTACAAAATTCTTGAATTTAAAACAGAGTAGTAATTGAAACAGCCTGGAAACACTTACTCATTCAGTTGATGCAGGTTCACTGACACACTGTTGCTGCCTCTCTCCCACTAGGGATTATGTAAAGTGGAATTTTGTTACATGGAAAGTAATTCTCTCCACCAAAATAAGTTGGCTCTATTGAAAGTTTTTCTGATTTCTGCTAAGAAAAGGAGGTAGGGAAACTATCTGCTACTTAAAGAACATGTAAACTAAGTTTCTGAGAATTACTGTCTTTGAAGGCTTTGTTGTTTTTGTTCTTGTTTTAGGGTATCAAATTTGAATGTGTTTTACTTCTATTCTGTCAACCAAAAAAAAAAAAAAAAAGGAGGCTGCAAATAAGAAAAGGGTTTATTTGTGGTTTTAAGAATTGCAATTTGGGAGACAGAGATTCGAGTAAGACCAAAAGAATATTAAGAATATTCCACGGAAGAGGAAAAGTCAGGGGCTTAGAAAGGCAAAAGCCAGGAGGCTGTTCTCTTACACAAGAAAGGAAAGACTTGTTCTAAAGGAATGGCTGTAACAAGTTGTTTTAGGGTAAGTATCCTGTAAGTAGACAGACTATCATAAGTTGTTATAGGGTAAGGGTCTGATAAATATCTTGAGATTCTGGCAGATGTTCTGGTTGCCTTTATTAGGATAATAAATGGTCAGAAAGTCAGATTCCATCTAGGCTGAGACGTACCTAAGTCACACTTCCTCAGTGGTCTCCAGCTGCATTTTAGAAAGCTCTTTTAGCAATACTGACTCCATTTTGATTTTCCTTCCGCAATTCAGAAACTTAAAAAAATTTAATAAGTGGGTGCCAATTTTACACTTTGAAAGATGCTGGGTAAGCAATAGAATATAGAACTTTTAAACAACCCAGTTAATAGGCAGAAGGAAAAAAAAATCAGTTTTCAAAGTCAAATTATAACCAAAAATTGGAAATACATTTGCCATTTATTCCAAGCTCTCTCTTTACAAGTGTTAAAAAAAAATTATTTGGCACTTGTTAAAATGATAAAGAGGATTTTATTCAAGACTATTGTAATACCTGTCAGGACGGGTGAGGGGGTGGATATTGGTATACTGGTGGATAGATATTACTAAAAGGAATTCAAGGGTAGGAAAATTTTTGCTAAACTGACTTAGCAGGATTCTTGCTAAAACTGGGCTATGCAGACCAAAGAGAGGAAGGGAATCAAGACTGAGATCTAGTCAAAAAGAGGACTCAGAGAAGCCTGATTAAAGTTTGGTCAAGGAGAGAGTTTGTCAATAGGAAGAGAAAACAAAGGCACAGGATTCTTGTGGGAGATTGGAAAGCGACCTAATTGTAGATTCGAGTCACTTCAGATCTTCTTGTCAGCTTCTATTTCTTAAGGAATTTCCCATGCACTTATTGTTGATTTATTTGATATTGATCCTTTTTCTTAGATGTGTTTCAATAACATTTGAAGAACTGGACACAAAGGAAATTCAGGCCATGCATTCTCTAGTCTTCTATTCTAGGCCACTCCCAGAGTGCAATGAAATTTGATGCTTCCTTTCTTGGATTCTAAGTGTTCATATTCTTACCCAGTGGTGCCTGTAGTCAACTCTGTAAGTATCTGAAATTCTCCATAGATACCACTTGGCAACTGTAGACTTATCTGGCTACAGTTTTTTTATTTTCCTAATCCACTCAACTCTCTCTCAACTTTGAAATTGCCTATATTCTACCCAAAGAGACACATTTTTGTCCCCATTGGCACTTATAAACTTAATTTTATCATTTTCACTATATTTTTTCTTTCTTTTCTGTGTTTTTATTTTTTAATTAAATGAATCAGCACCTTGTTAACCTTAACACTGATGACCTTCTCACCCTCATATGTGTTTCTTCAAAGTTGAAGAGATACCTTGGAGTAAGAAGTCCTCCTTTATTATTGAAATTTCTATATTGCCTCCTTTATTTCCTCAGTTTTATTGCTATTCATTCATAAGACTCTGCAAGTACATGAATGAATAATCCATCATATGCCACAGGGATAGCCATACCTTATAAAGTTTGGAGCTTCACATCCTACTAACAATGCTTATCCCAAGTCACCTAGGGTTATTAACAATGTTGGGGGTGAAATGGCTCGAGACCCCTTTCTGAGAAACAGAGCCAGTCTGTCACAGTGAAGGTATGTAGAAATGGTACATTTTTCAAACAAGTAAGAAAAGTAGTTGTACCAGACTTTTTTTTTTTTTTTTTTTTTTTTCTTTTCCTGCTAGCTCTCTGGGAAGGGGTCATGATGAGAATAGAATCTGTAAATATGAAGTGCTTGGCTCTTGCTGGCAGTCTACATCAAGTTGGAATGGCAGACAAGAGTCCCAGTTGTTAGAAAAGTGTGTGATGTACCTCATTATGCCATTACTGGTAAAAATTGTGTGTTTCTGCTGGTACTACAGAGACCTGACTGCACAACTGGTACTTCTCTGGAATGGGAGGCAAAGTACATCAAACAGACATTTGGGAATCTAAGAAGCAGATGGTATTATGTAGACAAAACAAATGATGAAGAATGTACTAATTTATGGACACTACAAAAATTAAATATCATTTTAAAAGAATGCTACGGTAGACCTGGCCCAGAAAACACTCTATGTTGCCCTGAACGGCAGTTGCTGGTGGTCAGAAACTGGTGCCTAGGCATAATTTTAGGGGAGGAACACAGGTAATAGATGAGTGTACCTTGCCATACTCATCAATTGCAAACAAGAGAATTAAGTATTAAGTATATGACTTTCTTTTAAAATCATCTCCCGCCAATGTATGAGAATCTAAACAGCAGTTTAGAGTATAAACTTTTGATTTTTTGAATAAATTCTTTCTATTGCTTTTAGAAAACAGAAGCCTTTATTTTATTTTATTGTTATCTTTAAATCAGGTGAGAAAGCAGGGAGGTAGGGGAAAAATCTTATTTAAAAAACCAAACCAATCCAAACCTCCTTTGTCTGCACCTGCACCTCGGTGATGCCCAAAAAATGATTTATTTCGATTGGAAAAAAAACACATGTTTAATTTTTGTGTTTTGTTCATTATGGTATCTTGTTTGTAGAGCAAAATATTTATTGACTAAATAATCGCTTTTCACACGTAAGCACTCAAAATATAGATTCCTAAACTCTGCCTCTCATGACTATCAGTATCATCACTGCCACCACTACCATACAACCATCAGGTAAATTTTTGCACCTGATTTCCCTTCTCTTTTGCTATTAAAAAAACATAAGTCAAAGCCTTCAGTTTTCTTGTCAGAGTTTTCCCTCATAGAAAAATTTCTTTCTACATTATGCTTAGCACAATACCTGGTATGCGGGAGGCACAAAATAAATAAATGTTTATTTGTCTGAACAGAATGATTGGATGGAAAATGTAAAAATAATTAATTGCTAAAACCATTACTGTTTCAATTTTTTTTTTTTGGTAGATTTCCTCTGAAACTCCTAGCTAAGGCTCTACTGGAGAACAAATTTACCTAACAGATCTAAAATAATTTTCCAATCATCACAAAGAAATGAAAGATCTTTTTGTATTAGAGTAGAAATTATTTCACTTTCCTTCTGTACAAAAAATACATATTAAATCTACTCTAGCCTCTAGGATACCAAATGTCTAATTTGACAAATAAAAAATAATATTTGATTAATTATTGCAAAACTAACATTTATTATTGTAAGATTAAAAAAATCACACTTTTAACCTGCAAATGTATTAACTTGTTTTAGTCAGAAATAAATAAACATGGAAGTGAATGTGTGGGGACTAATAATTGGATATGAAGTCTTGCATTCACTTCTTTTTAGTTTTTACACATACACACCCCATTCCCTGAATGTATGGCTCCTTTTCACCTATAGCATTCATTTTTAAAAGGTTTAAAACAAAAATGCATGAAATGTAGAATTTCTTGCCTGCAGTTTTTACATCAAAAGAGACAGTGTGAGTAGGAGGTTCAGATATAGAAAGAAAGAATGCTGACTGTACATAGAAAGGAATCTGAAAATATTTAGCTGTATCTTGGGGCTGAGAAAATAATAGTTTTCTGATTTTCATTTGCAAAATTTTTTGAACAAATACAATAGAAGGATATTTGGCAAAAGAAAGATAGTCGCTTTCTAACTTTCATATGAACAACTACTTATCTAGGCATAAAAATGTACAATTCTCAAACAATATTAGAATGAGCTCGGAGAAAACATCCAGTCTGAAAGCAGAAGTATTATTCACAATGAATTTTTGGCAGTTCTGTTCCAGTCTTTTCTGTTCTCACATATAGTCAGTTCTTGAGATTTAGACCCTGATTTATGAAGTCAGAGTGATTTGACCACTCATTTGGAAGAGAGTATAATAAAATACATTTTCTTTTGCTCCACTGCCCAAATGAACTAGCAAACCAAGTCTATGCACTTAAACTCCAGATTTACTCACATATAGAATACAAGTGTTATTTCTTGGGATCATATTAAATACAAAATGAAATCCAACTTCAGCTTCATTGTCCACCATAATTAGTGTTTCTATGTAGAAATTCCCTCTAAGCATTTCTTGATATATATGTTTTTCCAAATCCTGAATCCCCAGAAAAACTGAGAAATTTGGAAAACAGGAAAAAGTCTTATAAATCTCCTATGAGAAGTAAAGCTTTGGAATTAACATAGAAATGTTACATGTTCTAAGGTATCCACTAAAGTCAACTTGAAAGCAAGAAAAGGTGACACTGACTTGCTGAATTAATGTTAAATTCAATATTTACAGGAACACAGAACACATAGGCAAGAAGCAGTCTATCAGCCGAGGGAGGCTGAGATGGGGTTCTAGGAGGTGAGTGGCCCAAACGAAAAAATGCACAAGGAGTTGCCATACCGCCGGACAGACTTCAGCTGGAGACGCCATGGGTTAACAACACTTTATTGCCACAGGGAGGTGCACGCCTATGATGTACCTGCCCTGCTTTTATCTGTTTTCTGTCAGCACATGTGCTACCTGAGTCTTTTTGTTCATTAGGCTTACAGAATAACTCTAGCACGTGCATACTTCTATTTTCTTTGCTCTTAATCTTATATAATTGACGCAAGCGTGGAGCAATTATTTACTGCATACTACAAACATGCTCTGTAGTCGTGGCTTTGGGTCCCATGGCCTTAACTCATCTCAAGACCAGCTCACACAGTCACAGTCTAATCAATCAGTGTTGCTTATAGCTGTCGTCATGTTATAAATGTATACCTGTTGCCTTGTCTTTTACTAAGAGTGAATCATTCTTGCAAATAAAATAAATGTATGTGCATAATATACTTTACACAAACCCTGTAAGTAAGTTTCCAAGAAATACATTTTGGAAGTAAAATACACCCTCAAATTGGCAATGTTGACAAATGATTCCATGTAGTGCTATTAACCCTGACAAGAAATTTGAATTTTCAGTTATTTTAATATTACTCAATAACGTTTGCTGGTTTCCCAGTGTTTGACTATTTTCAATAGGCCACAGTTCTTTGTAAATAATTTATCAGAAGAGGTGCAAAGAGGAGATATGAGTGTTGCTGTGGAATACTTTGTAATAAGATCAGAAACTGATTAAATCTGAATTAGCAAAAACCATGTTAATATCAACTACAAAATTAAAATCAGGGCAAACATAATGTTTATATCATTTGAAAGGAAATGTGTATATCTGAAGTAAAATGAATTCTAATGACCAGCTGGAAGATACTGTGCATGCATTCTTTTTTTCGATTCTTATTTTTTATTGAAGTATAGTTGATTTATAATGTTAGTTTCAGGTGTACAGCAAAGTGATTCAGTTATACATATGCATACATATTTTTTTTCAGATTCTTTTCCATTACAGCTCATTACAAGAAATTGGATATAGTTCCCTGTGCTATATAGTAGGTCCTTGCTGTTTATCTATTTTATATATAGTAGTATGTATTTAACAACTCAACCAATGTCAATGCAAAATGAAATAAAATTTTCTGTCTGGAATGATTGCAATGAGACGAAGATCAAGTCTATAGAACAGAGCAATGTATGCTTTGTGTATTTTAAAATTTCATATTAAGAATAACTTTTAAATATTAAATATTTTCTATATGATCTTTGATATTTTGAGTAATTTTTATTTGGCATTTATTTTGTATTATAAAATATAAAAAGAGGAAACATTATCATGTCTATATTAGGAAGATGTTTGCTTGTATTGTTTGTTTTCTGAGGATGAGGTGCTTAGATTTCTTCATTGATTTCTGCTTGGAGGCCGTACCAGGGATTGAACCTGGGACCTCTTGGGTACTGTGCATGTGCTCTAACACATGAGCTACATTCTTTATATTAGGAAGATGTTTTTACATGTTATTGAAGTATACAACCTTGTCATAATAGATTGGATCACGATAATAAAGCATGCATTTATCATTTTAACTTTTTCTATGAAAAATGCATCTGGAACTTTAAGTGTAAATTTATCATAGAAAAAAATAATTCACTGTTTATTATTAAGATCATTTACTATTATTAAAAACATGTAAATAAGATGTTAGAAAAATACAGAATAACTCATGATTTTAAGTATTCCCAAGAATTCACAGGAATTCAGATTTCTCCTTCCTAAGTCTCAAAGATTTATTTGGAATCTAGAAACATTCACTATAATCATTTTCTTACCTTCCACATAAGCACTCATTCTTAATGCTTTACTTTCTTACTTAATATGTCAAAGGTAACTGAAAATCATTATAATTTTGAAATGTGGATTTCCACCTTTGAGCCAAGAGATGTGCTTTGGCCTCAATCAATATAACATGTCCAAATTCACAGTTTTAATGGAGGAGAAGCAAATATTTATTAAGTATCTACTAAATGCTAATCACTGTGCTTGGTATTTTTATATGTTCTTCTGGTAATCCTCACAAAATTTTTCAAGTTATAGGTATCATTATTCACACTTTATAGATAAGAAAACTCTTAGACACATTGAGTGACATGCCTTAGACAACTCAACTAGTAAAAAGGGATTTGATTCAAAATTATATGGCAACTAACCCTTAAATGTACTTTCCAAAAGCTTGACAAAAATAACTACAATTTAGATATGGTATTCTTGGACATTCTGAGCTCGTACATTGTAAAAATATTTCTTATTTTTTCATTCACAGCCTGACACCTTTCTCCCACCATGTCAATACTGCTGCAGATTTTTATTTCATTTTTAATCATAGTATAAACTTTAGTTTCTCTGTATACTTACTGATCCTCTAAATTATTACCAGAACTTTCCAAATATAATATACTTTTGATCTCTCTGAAAGAGGAAGATAAGACATACATTCTTTCAGCTCAGAGATGGCATATGAGAAGAATATGACCTCATCTAACAAAAAAAAAAATGGAAGTTTGTGTTGCACATTCAAAATTCAAAAACTTTGTGAAATTGGCAGAAAGTGAGTTCACAGAACTCTCAGTTCTAACATCTTGTTGAGAGTAAAAAGTATAAATGAAAGGAAACAGTACTCATAGTGAAGACTCAGTAAAGGGAGATGAGAATCTAAAGGAAAAGGGAACTAAGGAAAATAAGACTATGAGGCTGACTTTTTAATGTCCTTTTGTGAATCTTTTGGAGTTCCTATGAATGTACTGCATCTGGTATATATAGCTCTGTCTAATTATCAGGAGAGACTGTCAGGCCACTTGGACTTGTGTCACATTCTGATAATCTATTATAGCATGAAGTAGGCAGTGGGATTGGTGCCTAAGTCCTTTGAATTAGTTACTATAGAGATGAGTTTGAGTCTGTACACTGGGAAAGGAAAGGAGGTTGGCTTACAGTGTGCTAAAAGCATGTTTTTCAATGAGAAACATTTTAGTAACTACTGCTGGCCTGGACAATTATGGCTATCACTTACTTTCTTAGAAACTGAAGACATCTGAATATCCTGGAGAGTGCCTAAAAATAGAACAGTGGATATAAATTATAGCTCGGTGATTTGAGTAGTTAGCTGGAGAAAGTAATGGGAGAAAGAAATGTAGAAAAGAAGGAAAAAGATGGATGAGATGCATTTGATTTCCTTACCAATTAAAGATGCCTGTGTAAACACAACGAGGTCAAAAATAAAACATTGGTATCCTCATGGAATCTCCCCTAATTCCTGCCTCATTATGTTACTCCCTCCAACCCCTCAAAGGTAACTACTATGCTCACCTGTATAGAAATCACTTCTTTGTTTTTCTTAAGAGTTTTACAATCTAAGCATGTACTTCTAAGCATAATAGTGTAGCTTTAGTTTGCCTGTTGCCTGACATATATATAAATGGATTCAGTCATGTGGAATATATTCTTTTGTGACTAGATTCCTTTGCTTAGAATTACATTAAGATTTACACATGTTGTTGCATTAACTATTATTCGATCATTGTAATTGTTCTATAACACTTCACTGTAGAAATGTACCATAATTAGTTTATCCTTTTGATTAATGATGGGCTTTTGGGTCATCTCCAGTTTAAACATATTAGGGATAACAGTATTTTTGAACATTTTTGTACATTCCTCTTAGTATGCACATTTCAGTTAGGTACTATTCCTTCAAGTGGACTTTCTAGCTCACAGGGAACATGCAATTTTATCCTCAGTAGATTAAACCAAACCATTTTCCAGAAATTATATCTACTCACAATTTCACATCTTCCCCCAAATTTTAGTCATTGTGTTATGTATGTTAGTTTCTCATTGTCATTTAAATTAGCTTTTTTTCTCTGATTATTAGTAGCATGAAGTATAGTTTCATTAGCCACTTATATAGTGCAATGATTAATTTTATGTATCAACTTGAATAGGTTAGTATATATATTAAATGGCTGCACTGGCAATACTTCCTAGGAAAATCGTGAATAAAACTGGTGATTTCAGGCATCCTTGTCTTATTCCTGGTGCCTGTGGGAAATCTTTCAATATTTCATTAAGATGAAAGTTGTTTGATAAAATATTATCTGTAATTATTTTAAACCAAATAAATAGTTTCTTTTGATGTTTGTTTGCTAAAAGTTTTCATCATGAATGCATGTGAATTTTATCAAAAGCTTTCTCTGCATCTATGAAATAAAACTGATGAACTTCTAATGTGATGAAATACATTGATATAATTTTATATTTTTACTTCCTCAACATTTCATTTAAAAAATTTTCAAACATACAGAAAGTTGAAAGAATTTTATTACAAACAACCTTAATGCACCACCTACATTGTTCAATTAACATTTTACTAAAATTGCTAGTCATGTAACTATCCATCTATCCATCTTTATAGCCAGTCATCAATCTACTTTATTTATGATTTATTTTAACATAAGTTAAAGGCATCACTACACTTATCCTCAAATGTTTCAGCATGTTTATGATTACATAGAGTTTAATAAATACTTATTATTTAGGTATTCTTATTTTCATTTGAGGACAATACCATAAGCAACACAAATTTTAAGTGTATCATTCTTGAGTTCTGATTCATGCACTGATCTACTAAAATACAGAAATGACCATGACACCAAATAAGTCCTTGATTCTTCTTAGTCAATTTCAACCCCTACTCTCATAGAAACAATAATATTCAGTTTATTTCACTGCTTGAAAATTGTAAGCATATTTAAGTTGTATCTTATAAATGTAATATATAGACCTTGAGGGGTCTGTTTGAATCATCTCTACTTTTCTTGTTTTCATTCACATCTCTTCTCAAACGCCTGATTCTTTTAGATTGTGTTGACATTATTGTTTTCAAAGCTATAGAATTGTTTTGAGGTTCAAAATGGTCATTTTTCTTTCCAAAGATGATTTAAATTTGCTTCTGTTAGGCACTTGTGTCACTAGCCTTCTGGGAATATTTCAATACAAAAATCATTGTTCCACATGAATAAAAGGTCAATTCAGTCTCTCTTTTTGATTAACCTACTGTTAAGATTGCCAAAGTGGCTCATAGTAAAAATAGAAAGAAAGATAGTGCCATCTCTAACTGTCCTATGCATATTTATAAAAGTATGCATTGGAAAGCGGTATGTTCTAAGAAAACTAGTAAGAATTAGGAGGCATGGATTCCAGAGCTGCATCTACCAGTGTGATCCTGGGCAATGATTAATTCCCTCTGATTTGGTACTAAGGTATTGGTAAAATGGGTGTAGACTGAAAAAAATGCACAACATTAGAGTTGTGAGTTAAGTTTTATTTGGGGCAAAATGAGGATTACAGCCCAGGAGACAACCTCTCAGATAGCTCTGAGGAACTGCTCCAAATAGGTTGGTGGGAGGTCAGTATATATATGATTTTAGTGAAGGGGATATGGACAATCGAGCACACATTTTTGGCACAAGGTTGCTGCTGATCATAAGGAGCAGATGTATCCATTAACAATTTTAGTACTTTTCTAGATATGAGAAGATGTAAGAAATTAGGCTCATAAAATCTTCTCTTGAAAATATCTATCTGAAGTCCTGCTCTGCACGGAGCCTCATTCCTGATCTCCGCCCTGAACTTTTTCACAGAGTGCCAAAGGTCAGTGACTGCAGTGACTAGTGACCTAATCCTTGCAGAGACAGATGGCAAGTGACAATTTTTAGTTGACACAGGCATGATAACTATCTTTACTTACTGTCTCATTGAGTTAATGTGACACTTCAATGAACTAACCGATATAAATATACTTGTCAACGTATGTTTATTACATATAAAATATTATTAATAAAATATATAGGAAATATTCATTTTTATTTTTTTCTAAAGAAATAACTGGTTGAAGTGAAAGACCAGAAGGTGATTAAATTGACAGCAAATTAGATTACTTCATATTACTTTAATCTATACAAAAATGTTTGTGATAGAATAGCATTTTGGAATATCAGCCACAAACTAGTTTTAAATGCAATGTGTCCATCCAAAATGTTATTACAATGTACATTATGCTTAGTCAAATTATTTTCAGCAAACTGCACTAGAAAATTATTTTTACACTTCCCCCTGCCATCTCCAACTGCAAATTTAAATTATTCTATCAATAAAGCATTTAATCTTGGATCTGTAATTTAATAATCATGTGACTCATCAATTTATATAACTTCTCTTTACTGCTCACCTGTAAAATGGGAATAATAATAGTATTTATTTCATAGGATTGTTGTGAAGATTAATTTACAATTTCTAATTAAGGTATTTAGAATATTACCTATAACATTGTCTGTGTATTCATAGTTCCATAACTGTTAACTATTTTGTATTACATCTTACTTTGCCTAAAATCAATTCCTATGCTCAAGTAAAACCTTTCAAAACTATCAAATTCCATTCATTTTCAAGTTTCAACATCTGGCTGTGCTTAACCTTTGTTAAAATGCTAAAGAACATTCACTAGACCACTGACCTTTTTATCCCACAATTCCTTTTTTCTTTTGTCATGTTCATGGAAAACTTGTAAATGAAAAGGAAAGTGGTCTAAGGATTCTAAGGTAAATACTAAGTAAAAAACAAAAACTAAGTGTTGCATGTGTCTCAGATCTGCCACTGGATAACAGACAAATGCCAGTTATGAGTAAATTCCATTCACAGAGATGTAAAATCAGAATTGCAGGTTTAAGAGTAGATTTACTTTGGGAAAAAGTTAAGTACATATAAACAAATACACAGATTCTTAAATTTTGGTTTTGTTTCCTGTTGCTGTTTATTTTGAAATCATGAATAATATGCAGAATTTTATTAACCATTAAACAATTATATTACATCCCACTTTCTATGATAGACTACAATTTATAAAATTAAATAAGGATGTGAGAAAATATTTTCATCTTTATCATTATGTTTATGGTATATTTTATTTTTAACAATTTACTTTATTTTGTTATTTTTCTCTAGTTGGGCAATTAATGATATGTACCTAAAACTGATGTCTATAGAAGAGATTACAGTAAAGTCTCATGATTATTTTTCTACTAAATTAATGTCATTCTGTTTTATAGAAGAGGAATTTTCAATTAGAATATAATTACTATATAGAGTATAATTGCTGTTTTGAAAATCTTGAGATTCTTTTAAATTATGTAGTTAAAAGTTCTGTGATTATCATTTGGCAAACACTTAATATTTAGTGAACCATGTTTTTTGAAAGTGGGTTTCTTTAATGGAAATATTTCAAGATGTAAACAAGGTATAAATAGTTATAGTGAATGCAAAAATAAAACATAAGGTTGGATTATAAGATTAGAATAGATATCTAAAGATGTCTGGGATGAAGGAGAATGATATTATGATCTGCTGAATTTGTCCACTCTTGTTAAAATTATCTCAGTCATTTTAACTAATTAAACATCACGCACATTATAATCTATATAGATATCATTGACTGAAATAAATGTACAGCCTAAAAGTTGAGAGTTATATTTTATTTGACAGGAGGATGGATGGAGGACGGATGACAGCCTCTCAGATGGCTCTGAGAGACTGCTCTGAAGAGGTAGGGAAGGAGCCAGGACATACAGGAGCTTTACAACGAAGACCATGTAGTCAGAACATTAAAAGCTTGCTTGTTAACTGAAGAAAACCAGGCATCTCAAGTTAAAGAATTTACTGCTTTTCTATGTATGGGAGGAAGCAAACGTTTGGGCTCATTGTATTCATTCCTTTGACAAGCACCTAGCCATCTAGGGCCAGTATCCTGCCCTTTCTTATTCTGAGTCCCCTCAGGGTGCATCATTGTGAGTGGCTGCAGAGGCTGGGCTGCAGGCTTGTCTTCACTGGGGGGTGGTGGCAGCCACTGATGACTTGATGGTTTCAGCATTCTTTGTTTACTGATATTGTTTGCAGTATTTTTCCTTGACAATATGTACTTAACTGGGGAGATTTATCCAGGGGGCTTTTGGCAACATCTAGAGCCTTTTTTTGTTGTTGTCACAAAATGGTGAGAGACTGTTGCTAATGGGAGGGGACAGGGATGCTGTGGAATGTTCTACAATGCACATTGACAATGACAAACTGCCCCTCTGTCAAAACACACACACACACACACACACACACACAAAGATCATCTAGATGAAAATGCCAATAGTGCTGAGTTTAAGAAACTATGGTTTAACATATAATATGATCCTTCTCCCCAACACTATGCCAGAGCTTTTAGGGAGCTGCTTAAAAAAAGGTGACATGGATATTTGCCTAGCATTTATTTTGCATATATAAACTTATATGATCATATAAGCACATTTTAAAAGGAATGGATTATACCCTAAGTGTTAATTCTGTAGCCTTTTTAAATTATAACACTATTCATAATAAAAAATTCAAGATGCAAAGATGGTGTTATATAAGAAAATTTAATATCTCCACAAGTCCATATTATAATTCCTTACCTTTAAAGAAATAACCCTCTATAGTTCCCTGTGTACTTCTCTGGAAATTGTTCATTTACAGATACACATGCATACTTATTTTTATACTGTTGGTTGCACACACAAACCTTCTTTACTTCTGGCTTCTTCTTATGAAATCAGAGGAAGTGAACCTCCCCTCTGCCTCCAGCTGTTCATTATAATAATCAGGACATGGCATTAATTCATTCCCGGAATGGGCACTTGATTTCAGTTGACCCAATCACGCTGAAGGAATGCACTTTTAATCTGTGGTAAGAGGAAAAACTCTTACGAGATCTGAAGAAGGAAGCATGCTACAGTCACTGTTGGCAGCCATTTTATGACTATTTGGGAACCAGTCTTAAGAAAATGGTGAAGTAAATGGGCTTTGAAGCTAGACTTCCTGGGTGTGAATACCAGGTTGCTTACTAGCTGTGTAACGTTGGACAAATTATATAATTTTTCTGAATTTTGGTATCTGTGTAACATGGGGATATTGGTAGTTACATCACAGTGAATATGAATGAAATGTGATAATATATGTAAGTAAATTAGAAAAGTATCTGGCTTACACTAAATAATAGTTCTATTAATATTATTATTAAGATGAAGCCAATTCTGTAGAAAACAGAGTAGCAAGACAGAAAGGACCTGAGTTCTTAATGGCAATATTGTTTTATTGACTCAACTAAATTGAAGGTCACACAACCTCTGGATACCCTGTCATGTGATACAATAAATGGCTTTATTGTTTAAGCTTATTGGAATTAAGATCTCTATAACTTATAGCCCAAAGGTATATCTGTATATACAGTATATATCTATTTTTTTACTTAAGTGAAATAATTCTATGAATATGTTCCATTTATCATCTTTTTCACACAATATTGTATCTTAGATCCTTTTTTGATCACTTACATGCATATGGAATGATCATTCTACTGCATACTCTTTCATTGGATGGTTATATCAAAATGTATTTGTATTCACTTTCCATTATAAAAGAAAATGTCACAAACTAAGCAGCTTAAAAAATGTTATCATTTCAGATTTTCTGTAGGTCAGAAGTCCAAGCAGGGATCAATCAGTTTTTCAAAAAGCTGAAATTGAAATCAAGTTGCCAGCCAAAACTGTGATCTGATATGAGGCTTGAAATCTTCCAAGCACAGGGTTCTTTTTCTTTTTTTCCAGGTTGACACTTATTAAGACATTATTTTTTTTTTTTAGTTGTAAAAGCTGTGTAGAAACTGTAGAAAAATTTAAATGCAGCTCAAATAATTTTTAAAATGAAGCAAGTAAAAGAGCATATCCCCACAACCCAGAAAACACAGATAACACCTTAGTGGATATTTATATCTGTATCTACAGCATCTATACCTACATCTACATATAACATCCTTTTATATATACATGTATTTTTATCAAAATGTGATCACACTTACATATCACTTTGAAATATTTTTTCATTAACAATTTCTCCCTTTCCGAGGCAATAAAATTATATCTCATCTATTACTCAGTCTAGCTTTAAATCATTTCACTTATCTAAAAAATGTCCTTTATAGCTTGTTTGCCTAAACCAGGGTTTTCTCTAGAACCAAAAGCTGTATCTGATTATATCTCTTAAATTTCTTTTAATCTAAAACAGTCCCTTTCTAGGGGACATAGATTTATTGTAATGACCATACCAGCTGTCCTGCAGAATATCTCATTTTTAAATTTTTTCTTATTGCTTCTTACTGGTGTTCTTTATAAGGTTACTCAATCTCCTAAGCTGAAAATTTGCCCCAACTTGATGATTTTAAGGTATATAATTTTGTATAGAATACATCATAGATGAATAGTATATCTCATTTCATATCAAATCAAGAGATACATAATATTTGAATGTCTCTTCATAAATTATGAGAAAAATTGATGAAGAGATTATGATGATAGCAAGAAGATAGTTAATCTTTTTTTACCCAACATTATTTTATGAAAATTTTCAAAATACTGTTAAAAAAAAACAGGTACATTGAATATTCTGATACTTTCCATCTAGATTGAATAATTCATATTTTGCTAAAATATTTTTTGCTATATCATATAAAAGTAAGTTGGAAATATCATAAGCTTTATCCCTAAAAATTTCAGAATGCATCACCTAAAAATAATGACCATTTTTTATAGCCATACATTATTTTCACCTTAAGAAAATTAGTAATTATTCTCTATTATCATAGAAAATTTAGTCCAGTTAACCCTCAGTTATCTTCAAAGGTCTTTTGCAGCTTTTTATTTGACATAAATTTCAAACACTGTCAAGTTAATTAAAGTATAGAATCTCATGATTTTTAGTATATTCATAAGGTTGTAAAATAATCATCACTATCTAAATCCAGAACATTTTCATCACCCTCCAAAAGAAATTACATAACTGTTAGCAGTCACGACCCATTTTCCCCTGGCCCCAGCCCCTGGCATCCACTAATCTACATCTTGTCTGTATAGATTTGCCTTGTCTGGACATTTCTTATTAAGCAAATTATGCTATGTGGTCTTTTGTGTTTCATTATTTCCCCTAGATTTATAGAGCAAGATTCATCCATGTTGTACTATATATCAGTATTCAATCTTTTTTATGGTTGAATAATATTCCATTGTGTGATTATGTCACATTATATTCATCCATTCATTTATGGAAATTTGTTTCTTTTTTACTTTTTAGCTACTGTGTGTAATGTTGCTATGAACATTTATGTACAAATTTTAATGTGGACATATGTTAGCAATTCTGTTTGGTATATACCTGTGAGTAGAGTTTCTATGTCATACGGTAACTCTATGTATAACCTCTTAAAGAATTGCCAAACTGTATTATATAGTAGCTTTATTATTTTATCTTTCCACCAACAATGCTATGAGGATACCAATTTCTCCACATCCTTCCCAATATTGGGTATTGACATTTTAAAAATATTATTATTATGGTCATCCCATTGGGTGTAAGTATAATCTCATGGTTTTGATTTACGTTTCTTTGACTTCTAACAATGTTGAGCATATTTTGTGTGCTTGTTGGATATTTTTATGTCTTCTTTGGGAGAATATCTATTTAAATTATTTGTCTATTTTAATTGAATTTTGTGTCTTCTTATTGTTAAAAATTCTTTAGATATTCTGGATATAAACTACTTGTCAGGTATATGATTTGCAAATATTTTCCCCCATCCTGTGATTAGTTTTCCACTTTATTAATAGTATTCTTTGAATCACAAAGGGCTTCAATTTCAATGATGTCCACATTGTCTATTTATTCTTTTATCACCCTGTACTTCAGATGTCATAGGTATGAAGGTTTTGCAGAATCCAAAGCCATGAAGATTTATACCTATCCTGTTAAGTTTTATAGTTTTATGTCATATTTAGCTCTTTAATTAATTCTAGAGTAATTCTTGATGTGTTATAAGGAAGTAGTCCAACAGTAGTTGTTGAAAATACTATTCTTTCTACATAGAATTGTCTTGCTGCTCTTGTGAAAAATCAGTTGGCTGTAGAAATTTAGATTTATTTCTGGAACCTCAATTTTATTTCATTGATCTTGATGCCTGTTCTTACGCCAGTACCAAACTGCCTTGATTACAGTCTCTTTATGGGACGTTTTGATATTGGGAAATGTAGGACCTCTAAACTTGTCTTTCTTATGCAAGATTGTTTTGCAATTCTGGTTTTGGGATCCCTTAAATTTCCATATGAATTTTAATACTAGCTTGTCAGTTTCTACAAAAATGCTGTTGGAATTTTGATAAGCTTTGCATTGAAACTGTAAATTGCTTTCAGTAGTATTGCCATTTGAACAGTATTAAGTATTCCAATCCACTAACACAGAGATATCTTTCCACCCATTTAGCTTTTTATTTCTTTCAATGATGTTTTACAGTTGTCAATATGTAAGTTTTAAAGATTTTTTGCTAATTTTTCTTATGTACTTTATTCTTTTTGGTGCTATTGTAAGCTAGTTTTCATAATTTCGTTTTTTATTGTTAATTGCTAGAGCATATAATTGATTCTTTCAGACTCATTGAACTTGTTTATTAGCTGTAATGATGATTCCTTATGTCTTCTTTTCCTTCTTGATTTCAATAATTTATTTGTCATATTTTCTTATTTAGTCTTATTTTCTTGATTAGCTGTTTTATCAATTTTTTTTCACTTTTAAAAGAACTCAGTTAAATTTTTTTCTCTTTTAATTTTTAATTTTGTATGTCATTTTTTCTGGTCTTATATTTATGATTTTCTTTATTTTGCTTGTTTTGAGTTTAGTTTAGTCTTTATTTTATAGTTTCTTAAGGTGGTAGTTCAGATTATTGTTTAAGATCTTTCTTCTTTTTTAGTATAGAAGTTTATAGATATGTATTTCCTTCTAGTATTTGTTTCACTGCTTTTTATAAGTTTTGGCACACTTTGTTTCCGTTTCCATTCATCTAAAAATAGTTTCTAGTTTTGTCTTGTTTTCTCTTTTATCTATTGTTTATTTAGTAGTATGTTGTTTATTTTCTACATATTTGTGGATGTATAATTTTTATTGTTTTTTAAATTTCTAATTTGACTCCTTTTTTCATTATAGAATATATTTTATATGATTTCAATCATCTTACATTTACTTGATGCTTACTGTATACCCAGAATATGAGAAAAGTTTCCCATAATAAGGGAGAAGAATCTGGTGCCTCCATATAGGACATGTGCCAGGCCCAGGGCACAATCCCCAAGAGGGGCAGCAGATCTTGCCATGCCTGTCGCCCCAATGTTTGGCTAATGAAATATAGAAATGGAGCATATTTGACAATAATAGCACAAAAGTCATAGGAGCAATGACAGTTGCATTGAGACAAGAAATTTACAGCAAATGGCAGCATGAATCCTTAGGAACAAAGGAAGAGAACCAGAAATTATAAAGGCTAATACGTCAAACTCTACAAGTATACACTTGCTCTCTTCTCAGTATTTTTAGTAGATAAAAATAGACATGGTTATAATAGTATTTTGTTATTTGTAACATATGTAGATATAGCATGTGTAACAATAATAGAGATAAGCGTGACATTTTATAATGATAAATTCTCCCCATGATGAATGTTCTTACTTGAGATTGGTAGCTGTATCCCCCTGATTAACACTCAAATTTATAATTAGATACATACTGTTTTATGTAATTTATAATTAAATCAGTTAAAACAATGACTATATGCCATTTTTGATAATTACAATCCAATACAAAGTTATAGTAATTATAAATATTTATAGACCCAACAGCAGATTCACAAAATAATGAATTTCATGGAGGTATAAGGCCCCTGAGTTTTTGTTGGATGTATTTCCCATTATCCAACACTCAAATAGTTTATCATAAGTCTAGAATAGTTGCTACTTTTTGCTCACTAGGTCCAATCAGCTTAATGTCATTAATGTAATGGATCAGTGTGATGTCATGTGGAAAGGAATGTCAGTCAAGGTCCCTGCTGACTAAATTATGACATAGTGTTGGAGAGTTCATATACCCCTGAGTAAGGAGAGTGAAAGTTACCTTTCCAGACTGGAAGAAACAAAACAAAACTGATTTTGTTGGTCTTTATTAACAGAAATTTGGGGGGGGAAAGCATTTGCCAAATAAATAATTGCATGCCAGTTAGCAGGGTATGTGTTAATTTGCTCAAGCAATTAAACCACATCTGTAACAGCAGCTGGAATTGGAGTCACCATCTGGGTAAGTTTACTATAGTCTACTATCATTCTTCAAAATCTATTTGCTCTCACAGGAGAAACAGGTGAGTTGAATAGAGATGTGGTGAGAATCAACATGCTTCAAGCCCTTGATAGTGGTGGTAATCTCTGCAACCACTCCAGCATTGTTTTGCTCACTATTTTTCCAGGTAGATGCAGTTATAGTGGCTTCTATCTGGCCTTTCCTTCCGTAAGAGCCCTCACTTCCTAGGTCAGGAAACAAATGTGATTTTGCCAGTTACTGAGTATGTCTATTCCAATTAGACATTGTGGAACTGGGGAAATAGCCACAGAATGGGCTTGGGCACCCAGTGTACCCACAGCGAAATGGACCTGAGGTAAAAAAAACTTCATTGATCATCGGATCTCTGTAAGCCCCCATTCTGACTGGTGGAGCACAGTGATTGATTGCTTGGGTCTCCTGGAATTAGTGTCATTTCAGAGCCAGTGTACAATAATCACTGAAAGTCTTGATATTTCTTTTTCCCCAATGCACAATTACCCTAGTAAAAGGCCATTCTTTTAGGGGGAAGGCTGGGAGAATGATTAACAGTATACATTTTTGGCAATGTAATGGGGTCCTTCCTGAAAGAGACTTTGCCTCTCCTTCATTTGAGGGGTTTTCAGTCTATAAATGGGTTCCCCCATTACAACTAGTTGAGGTGCCATGACTCTGTTTGGTGATCAAAGTTAGACTTCTGTTCACTTAACCTAAAACACTTCTACCTAAACAGATCAAGTAACAATTTGGTAGACTGCTCATCCATTTCACTTCTAGGGATATCATGATCAACTAGCCAATACCATAGTTCTCTTGAGTCAGACTATTCTGATTACTACTTTGATTCTATTGTCTATTATGGTAATCATGCCCACTTTGCCTTTGGTGCTTAAGTACTGCCACTGGCCCTTGTCACCCAGGAATCCAATTACTCCCATTTCATCTAGGTTTCCCAATTCAGTTACAGCAGTTACTACTGAAATTCCTGACCTATAGAGAAGAGTGACCACAAAGTTGTTCAAGAATTCTGAGGTTCCTCTCACACATTTATTTTTCACAGTTGTGGTGAAAGGTTTGTCCTCTGGATCTTAGTCCATTGGATCCAGTCTTACATAATAAATCCACTCTTACTTTTCAATTTCCATAAGACTTTGGATAGCATCCTCCAGAGTATACCAAAGTTGGAGGAGGGTAATATCTCAGTAGCAGAGCACATACTTATTATGCATGAGGTCCTGGGTTCAATCCTCAGCACCTCCATTAAAAAAAAAAAAAAGGATTAGCTTACAGTATACCAAGGTAGTTCTGGCATTTCAACTTCATTTAAGGTAAGCCACCTCCTGGTCTATGTTTCAGCCAACCAATCAAACTATTAGAGCCCTTTCTAAGTCAAGCTACACAAAATCTGGAATCTCTGCTTAGTTGGCCAATATCAATAAATTCAACTTGATCTAACTTTGTGTTCTTTACACCATCATCTCATACCCTTAATATTCATTTCCACATTCTTTCCCCAGATTTCTGTCTCTACAAATGGGAAAAATCAGGCAGCTGTTTTGAAGTGTAATGTACCACCTTGTGGGCCACATTTTGAACCTCACTCTAGGATCAAGTGGGACTTGAGTGAGGTCATAGATCTGGAAGCTAACAGAGATACTTCAGGTAGATTCTGAAAATATATATGTATCCACTTCAAGGAACTGGCTCAGGGTTGATGTTGCAGTCTTGAGATAAAATTTATTCTTTCAGGAAATCTCACGCTTTTAAAAAAAGGCATTTTAACTCATTGAATGAGGCTTACCCACATTAGAAAAGTGTCCTTTACTTAAACTCAATTGCTTGTATAAGTTAACCGCACCTATAAAATATGTTCACAAAAATACCTCGATTAGTATTTGATTGAATAGCCTAGCCAAGTTGGCATATAAAGCCAATCATAATACCATACAAAAACTTTTACTAAAATATTCATAGCAGTATTAATAATATGCAAAAAGTATAAACAACTCAATGTCCTGATGACTATGCAAATAAAATATGGTATATCAATGCAATGGAATATTATTCAGCTGTAAAAATAAATCAAATCCTAATACATACTACACAACATAGATGGCTTTTGAAAACATGCTAAATGAAAGAAGGCAGTCACAAAGGATTGCATACTATATGATAGCATTTATATGAAATAAATACAATACACCAATTTATGGAGACAGAAGGTAGATCAGTGGTTGCTTAGAACTAGGGAGGATGGGGGATTGATGGATGATGGCTAAGGTGTGGGGAGTTTCTTCTGGAGTAATTAAATGTCCTAAAATTGATTGTGGTGATGAATGCACAACTCTCAATATACTAAAAGCCATTGAATATGGCACTTTAAATGTGTGAATTGTATTGTGTGTGAATACATCACAATAAAGCTGTTGATAATAAAAGTAAAGCATGAAAGAACTAACAAAATATGAATAAGCTATGGAATTTAGTTAATAATGTATTAATATTGGCTCATCTATTGTAGTTTATTTATGGTGCAAAAATAAGAAATTAATCATAGGGAAAACTCTATACAGAGGTTTATGGGAACTCTTTGTACTACCTCAATTTTGCTGTAAGTCATTAAACTTTTCTAAAAATTATAGTCTATTAAAATAAATACAGCATTCAAATATGAATCATTAGTAACTAGGGATGACTTATAGATTGATGGTCATTTTTAAGCCTGGGCAATGATCTTATGTTTTGACTTTCACTGGAGAACCTCTCATGAACATTATTTTTGTTTGCTTGTTTTCCATCACAGTGTTAATATATCTCTTTGTCTCTTTGCCAGAATAGGTAGGGATGTGTGTAAGAGAACAAGAAACAATAAATAGGGACTTCTGTTTATTTAAATATCTCTACAGATTGTCCAAGTTTCTGGGCAAATGATGCTGGGGTCCTATAGTAAGAAAATTAGACAAATAACAGAGAAATTGTTATGTTGAGAGTTTGGGAGTCAAAATAACAATAGCTTAGCAACTGGAAGGACCAATCTAGCTATAAGAGTCATCACCAACCAAATGGAATAAAAATATAAGTAAATAAATAGCTTGGAGAAGCCCAAACACAGTGACTCAACCGTCTGGAAGATGATTTCAATATGAAAATCTTAAATGGGCCTAAAAATGATGCAAAGTTGAAAGCATTTGGTTGAGAAATTGATGATATGTTTGAGATAAAGTGCAAAGAAAGTCACATTTCAATCTCACAGAAACAATCTAGGCAGCAATATTCTGCTCCAATTTCAAGATTACTTTATAATTTATGCATAGCAGGAACCAATTCCAACATAGTACTGATAGGATCTGAAGAAACACTAAGACCTAGTCAAGGCCACTATTTAATACTCAATAGAGAATTAGAAGTTTCTGAAAAGTTGGTACTAGCAATTCATCAAAGAATCAATGCATATTTAGAACTTCACCTTATATTTTGCAGTCAATTCCCATTACAAATTATAATCGGAGACACTCATTTGATGTTCTAACTCCTTCCTGGTTATTTTCCTTTGACTGTCAAATGCTTTTGTTTATTTCTATTGAGGTGATCATATAGCTTCTCTTTTTTTTGATGTCTTTTTTCATTTTAATAGTTCGTTTAACTTTTGAATGCAGTGAAATAAATTGATTGCTCTTCCAGTATTAAACTTTCAATAACATCACATAACTTCATGTATAGTATACAAATCTTATATTAGTATACTTCAATTTCTCCCCTCCTGCCTTTAAATCCAGTATTCCACACTCTTTTTGCTTTAACTTTTTATAGCAAGAATTCAGTTGCAGTTCTTATCTTTGTCCCTTTGTATGCATTGTATGATTTTTTTCCTCTGGCTGCCTTTAAGGTTTTCACTTTATCACTAATGTTTTAGCAGTTTGATGTAGCCTCCTGGGTGTGATGCCTCCTTTATGTGATAGGCAGCCTCTAAGGATGGCTCCCAATGGTTTATGCTGCTGATATGCATGTTCTTGTGTAATTCCCTCCTCCTGAGTGTGAACTAGACCTAGTGACTCACTTCTAACAAATTGAATATGGCAATACTGATAGGCTATTACTTTTGAGATGAGGTTACATAAAGACTGACCTCTATGTTTGATGCTTTTCTCTCTTGCTGACTCACTCATTTGCTGGGAGGGAAGACAGTTGCCATGTCATTAATGTCCCTATAGAGAAACATTTATAGCAAGTATGTGATGTTTCAGATCAATAGTCAGCAATGACCTGAGGCCCACCAAAAGCTGTGTGAATGAATTTGGGACAGGAACAATCCCCATTTGAGCTATGAGATTACTGCAGCCCCACTGATGCCTTGATTGCAATCTATGAGAAACCCTGAGTCAGAGGCATCAAGGTAACTTGCACAAGGAATCCTAACCCAAAAAAACTGAGACAATAAATGTTTGCTATTTTTAAGTTGTTATATATATAGGTAATTTTTAATGCAGTGATGTGTTAGTAATACATATACCTTGGTATAGTTTTCCTTATGTTTATTTTCCTTGGTGTTTTTGAACTTCTTGGATCAGTAAACCACTAGAAATTGTCCCATGGTTCATTGATGCTCTGTTCTTTTTACTTTTCTTCTGTTTATTTTAGATATCATTGTTATTTTTCATTTCTACAAGTTTGATGTGGCTTTTTCTAAAATATTCCACATCTATACAGAAGAAAGTTATAACAGCTGCATTTTTTGCATTTATTAAGATATAACTGACAAATAAAATTGTAACATATTTAAGGTGTACATGGTGACTTGATATACATAAACATGTGAAAAGATTTCCCCCATCGAGGTAATAACACATCCATTATCTCATATATTTACTTTGTTTTGGTGAAAACATTTAAGTTCGAGTATCTCTTGCTCTCTTCCTCTGTAATTTTATTTTTTGTAGTGGCATACTTTGATTCCATTCCTTTATCTTTTGTTTGTCTGCTCTATATTTTCGCTTATGATTACCAACACACTACTGAATATTGTACTCAATTCCCCATGAATCTTGAAGTTTTCTTGCCCAGTTGGTCAAAGCAGAAACTCTTCTAGCCCCATGTGACCACTGGGGCACGGTTGCCTCTATTCCTTTTGGGCTACCCTTTCCCCATCTTCAGATAGTTTCCTTCCATGAATGCCAGTACTCAGCTGATTATTCAAGTGGAAGTCTCTGCAGATCTTTGAAGTTCTCTTTCCTTGCAGCTTTCCCCCCTTGAGGCAAGGTTGGCCTGGAAATATTGGGCTACCTTTAGCCTTCATGGATTCTCTTTTTAACTCAGTAAGTTTGCTGTACTCTTTCTGGATCCATCCTCCCCGTGCTGTGGCCTGGAAACTCACTCAAGGCAGTAACGGGAACAATCTTAGTTTCATCTCCTTTATGCTCCCTCTCTCAGTGATCACTGTGATTTGTTGCTTGATGCAGTTTCTTGCAAAATGTGTTATATATTTTCTTAGTTTTTTTCTGTTGTTGTTGTTTTTTCAGGTGTGAAAAAAAATCTGGTTCATGTAGCTCCATCTTGTCCAGAAGAATAACTTGACACACACTTAATTTTACATACTTTTTATATAAACTTATTTTCCTAACCAGATTTATTGTTGACTCACTTTGTTTTCACATTCTCTAAAGCATCTCTCATAGCATGAGGTCTCATGATATAATAGTATATGTTACTGAATGTCTAATCATTAAGGTCTTTTCATAGGCACTTATTTTAATTCTCATACTTATGCATTAAAAATATTCATTGTACATATACTTTATGTAAAGTACTGCAGGGTTTATAGACATAGATTAAATTTGAGTTCTCTTTCAGAAGCTTTTTATTCTCATAGTAAATTAAATTAAACAAGTTAGAGAGGAATAAGGCCTATAAGAGAGATTAAAAAAAAATTACTGAGTTCCAAAAATGCAAAGTTGCTTCTGTTTTTGTTTAAAATCTAAGGAAGACTTCTGCCTCTACAATTTTATGGTTTGAGATTTGCCTACATTGTCATATTTGAGTGAGACAGCTTCTACAAAGAAAATTATCTCTAGGTTTTGATATAGCAAATAGTAAGAAATAAGCAAAACTATCAGTTCTCTCAGGATTAAACAAAATAGTTTCTCTAAATGTGCAAGGTCTAGACTGGGAAGTAACAGAAATATTCAAAACATTTAAATATCAGGACAATTCTGGATAAGTAGGTATACAGAATACCAAGATGTTGACAAAAGCAGAGACAAAGGCATTTTATATCAAAGTTACATAAAAGTGATAGATATAACAAAATGAATACCAAATATATGTTTTTCAATCAATCAACCAACCAGTTGTTAAAATACTAGATGCTGTAATTTTCTAAAATCTACTGGAAATAGACAAGAGCATAAGAAAGGGAATGTGATGTGCTTATGTTAGGCAGCAAATTGATTGAAAAGTTTTTTGTAAATATATAGTCTTTAAAGAGGGGAAGATAAAGAGTTTTCAAAGAAGAGGAGCAAAATTTATACGTTTACTCACTTCCTATGGGATAAAGGATCAGAAAACAAAATCAATTCCATGCAATGACTTTACTATAGATAAATAAGTAAAGATGGGAAACTGCACTTACTTTTAGGCATTTACATTTGATTTGAAACACAGGATTACATTTAAAACTCCATGCACTATAAAGCAGTATATGAGTTGGACAAACATTGTCTTTGGAAGTAGTCCAGTTATTTAAACATACACACACACACATACCACGATATTTATTTTCAGTAAGATAGTGGATTCATGTTACGGAAACGACAGGCCAGCCAAGAAACAAGCACCACTCGGAGGGTTGGAGTATTCAGATGTATTACACTGGCGGGTTCAGAGGGGCTTCTGCTCCAAAGCTCTGAGCACCTCCAAGACATGCACGTGAGGTTTTATATGGTTAAGTACAAGCTTGGGGTATTCGGCCAATAGGCATGGAACAGCTTTAGCAGCATCATTATCACAAAAGTGGAGGCAGGGAGGCAGCAAACCAACATTCCAAAGCCGGATATATCTCTTTGAAAATCCAGCTGGCTAGCAAAAAAAAAAAAAAAACAAAAAACAAAAAAACATGAACAGGGAATCAGCAAACCAACACTAATTAACTTAGATTTACGAGTTAGTCCAGCAGAACTCAGATCAGTATTCCGATACTTAGATTTGTGAGTCATCTTGTTAGCCCAGCCCGGCTTTTCCTTCACATTCATAGTAGGAAAGTCATGTCCCTTTCAGATAACCAAAGATGATATTCTTACTCATAGGTTATAGAGATGTAGCCATCCATAATCTGGTGGTGATAAAGTTCTCAGCAGTAAATCTGAGATGACTACAAATATAAAACTTTTAATCTGCACTAAAATGGAAATCCCTAGGAGACCAGTTCGATTTCCATTCAATCAAGGAACATTTACCCCTGTTTATAGATCAGGAGAAGGAGAAAATTAGTAGTGGTGCTCCAAAGACTATTTCTATATCCATATATACTAATGAGTATTCAATAATTGCTCTGCTTTACCTTACACATCAATTGCCTGCATTAGTACAAGAAGGACTTACATGATCACAAAGATGAGCATATATATTTCTCTTTCCCAGTCAGTTGCTGGAATAATTTGTAGCAATCATGCTCCTGAAAAGATCTTTGATTCCTGCCAACAAAACTGTAGTCTTTCATACTTATCTGTTGGTTTATAATTACATGTCTTATACTCACTGATTTCCTGAGCCCAGTGCTGGACTAAAAGGGCAAACTTTGCTGTTTATTCCTTGATTAAGCTGAAGCTGTGACATTGAAGTTTAGAAGTAAGAGATTTTAGATAGTACAATGGAGTTAAACTTTATGCTTGGTCATATATTAGTGGCATGGACTTGAAAAAGATTTATGCTTAACTATAACCAAGGTGCTAATGACCTTGGTTATACCCTCCTCAGTAACTTTCCCCCTGTTTTCAATAGGAAATTTCAGTCACTGTGACAAGACCAGTTTGGAAACTATTTGGCAGCATGAAGGTCACACTCAATGGGTGAAAGACTAAAATACTGCTTTGAAAAAGAATTGTTTTAGTCTAGCAACCTCATTTACATGGAATTTGTTGTGAGAGAAGGGAAAGAAATTAGGGAAATCAGTTTATTCTGTATACATTAGAATTGTGCCTTTTGTTATATAGTCTCATAATGAAAAATAAATAAATGCTGACATTTCAACTAAAAGAACCACATTGATTTATATAAAAATGACAAACTCCATATTAGGCTTATGGAGCTCTAGAAAAATAATTAAAGAAAACAGTATCTTAATTTTAGCAGTTCACAGTGAATTTAGATTTTCTACTCAATTTTTCTGAAATATGTAGACTTCAGTGAAAAGTGAGTCAATGTTCTGAGTCCACAGACACCATGGATACTCACTGATTTTTGCCCTTTTATTCCATTTGTGATTATATCAATCTCCATCTTGATGTCAACATTAATTGTAACTAATGTTCAAGTTCCTATCCTGCCTGACAGATTTTTCCACCCTTGATGTTCTGATGGCTCATGGACTGTTAAGTCTTCATTACCTCCAGAGACCTGCAATAAGGGTAAATAACTGATTCTTACATGCAGATGTAGCTCCATCTTACTTGAAGCCTCCAGTTTTCCTATAATCACACACTCTAGTCTCTTAATGTCTAACTAACTTGTCAACAGCGATCTGATCATGGAGAGTATTAAATGATAGACTGAGAAGTTTAAATATTTATTATGTAGACAGAAATTTAACATTAAAAGTTTCTGAGAAATGAAATGGCATGTCATTATCAGTGTTTTAACAAAATGAATCAATGAACACTATGCATGAATTAAATAAGATATTGTTTCCAAAGCACAGTGCATACAGCTTAACAAATATTATGTATATAACATTTATAGTTATTACATAAAGTTAGAATGATTAAGCAGAGCCAATTTTCAAATAATATAGAAGTGAATTTAAAAAGTTTCCATGTAAAAAATTAGTTAAAGTTAAATGTAACTGGCCTAAAGGGAGAAATAGGCAGCAATGCAATGGCAGTAGGGGATTTTAATGCTCCACATACATCAATGGATAGTTCATCTAGGCAGAAATTCAATAGGGAAACATTGGCCTTAAACAGCAGATGAACGTAATAGACATATACAGAACATTCCATTTCAAATGTGAAAGAATATACATTCTTCTCAAGTATTGAAAATAGACCATAAGCTAAGTAACAAAATAAATCTTAATACATTTAAGAGGACTGAAATTATATCAAGCACTTTTTCCAACCACTGTAGTATGAAACTAGAAGCTAATTGTATAAGGAAAACTAGAAAATTCACTAATATGTGGAGATTAAACAACATGCTACTGAAAATCAATGGGTCAAAGAAGAAATAAAAAAAGAAATTTAAAAAATTCCTTGTGAAAAATGAAAATGAAAATACAACATACCAAAATTTGTTGGATATAGCAAAAGCAGTTCTAAAAGATCAGGAATAAGACAAAAATGTTCATTCTTGTCACTTATATTCACCATAGACAAACCAATTAGGCAAGAGAAAGAAATAAAAGGCATTCAAATTGAGGAAGAAGTAAAACTGTCATTATTTGCAGATGCCATATTATACATAGAAAACCATAAAGACTCCAACAAAAAACTTTTAAAACTAATACATTCAGTAAAGTTGCAAGATGCAGTATCAATACACAAAAATCTATTTCATTTCTATACACTAATAAAGAACAATCAGAAAGAGAAGCAAAGAAAACAATCCCATTTACAGATGCATCAATAAGAATAAAGTATCTAGGAATAAATTTAACCAAGGAGTTGAAAAACATGTATGTTGAAAACTATAAGACATTGATGTACAAAACTGAAGAGGACATAAATAAATGGAAAGATAATCTGTGCTTATGGATTGGAAAAATCAATACTGTTAAAATGTCCATACTACCCAAAGCAATCTACAGATTCAATGCAATCCATTTAAAAATTCCAGACATGTTTCAAAGAACTAGGACAAATAATCCTAAAATTTGTATGGAACCATGAATAACCCAGAACAGCCAAAGCAATTTTAAGAAAGAAGATTTAATCTGGAAGTATTACACGCCCTGATTTCAAACTATATTCCAAAGTTAATCAAAAAGGAATGGCATTGGTAGAAAAACAGACACATAAATCAATGGAACAAACAGAGATCCCAGAAGTATACCCAAGTTGATATGGTCTATTAATTTATGACAAAGGAGCCAAGAATATATAATGGGAAAAGTTTAGCATCTTCAATACATGGTATCGGGAAAACCGGACAGCCACATGGAAAAGAATGAAACTCACCACTATCTTACATTATACACAAAAATTAACTCAAAATGAATTAAAGACTTAAATGTAAGAAATGAAATCATAAAACTTCTAGAAGAAAACCCAGGTAACATGGGTGGAAAGCTCCTTGACCTTAATTTTGGTGATGATTTTTTTGAGGTCTGACATCAATTGCAAGGACCAAAAAAAAAAAAAAGCAAACACGGGACTACAACAAACAAAAACCTTCTGTACATCAAAAAAAAAAAAAAACAAAAACCTAAAACAATCAATAAAATTAAAAGAAAATCTACTGAAATGGAGAAAATGAGGAAAGGGAACCCTTGTACACTATTGGTGGGAATGTAAATTGATGCAACCACTAGGTAAAACAGTATAAAAATTTCTTAAAAACCTAAAAGTAGCACTACCTTGATTCAGCAACTCTAGTTCTGGGTATTTATCCAAAGAAAATGAAAACAATAACAAGAAAAGCATCATCCCCATGCTTACTGCAACATCATTTACAATAGCCAAGATATAGAAGCAACCTTAGTGTTCATCAATGGATGAATGAATAAAGAAAATGTGGTGTATATATATACTGCAGAATATTATTTAACCATAAAAAATAGTGAAATGTTGCCATTTGTGACAACATGGATGGGCCTTGAGGGCATTAGGCTAAGTGAAATAAGTCAGACAAAGACAAATACTGTATGATCTCACATGTGAAATCTAAAAAATAATAATAATAAAAAGAAAAAGAACTTATAGATACAGAGAACAGATTGGTAGTTGCCAGAGCCATGGAGGTGGGGGTGGGAGCAATGAGTGAAAGGGGTCAAAAGGTAAACAAACAAAAAAATGGGCAAGTACACAGATACCTCACCATATAAAAAGATACACAAATGGAAAAAAAATCATACAAAAAGACACTGAAAATAATGAATTACGGGAAAATAAATGCACTGAGCATTAGGGAAAGCAAGTTAAAACAGCAATGCAATATCCCACACATCTATTAGAATGGCTGCAATTCAAACAAACAAACCTAAAAATACCCAGTCTAGCAAGGATGAAGAATAACAGGAAATCTCATTTTAAAAAAATTATCAAATATGCTTAAGCCAGTTCTTTTCTGAGACGTGACAGAGCTTTTTTATTTGAAAAATATTTTCAATATAAGAAAAGTCATATTAAAAATAACAACCTATGTACTACCACTCAGTTTTTCAAATATTAATATACAGTATTTAGAGAATAAAATAGTACAGAATCTATTGAAGCTGCCCAATTGCAGTTACCCCTTCTCCAGAGATCATTTTTATTTTTATTTTTTAAAGTATCACTCTCATCCTTGTTTTTATGTTATTTATCATGTATATGTGTATTCATAAGATAAATGTAGAGTATCATTCACAAATATTTCAACTTGTATAAAGTAATATCAGATATTCTTATACTTCTGAAACAATTGTTTTTACTCAACAACTTTTGTTGAAAGCTGTAGTACTAGTGGATCTCAACCGTTGTGTACACACACATACACAAATGACAATTAAATTTCTAACTGGTAATTATTGAAATGCTATTGATTTTTTATAAGCTGATCTCATGTCCAGCAATCTTGCTAATTCCATAATTACTTTTACAATTTCTTGATATCTTGAGTATTTTAGATATGAAATTATATTTTCTAAAAATAAAGAAATTTTTTTCCTTTCATCTTGCAAGCAAAATTTATAACTATTGATTTTAGGTAACAGAGAACAATTTGCTCTCATTTCTAACTTTTATGGAAAAGATTCCAAAACCTTACTAGCAATAATGATAATAATAACAACAAAAATAATGATATCAACAACAGCATTAATCAAATATTGTGTCATAAAATATTTTATAACCTTTTAATAAAATTTTATGGATAGATATTATTATTTCTGAAATTAAAAAAAAAGATGATACAATGTATTCAAGTCATATATAGCCTTTCAGAGGCAGAGAGAGAATTTCAGGTGGTCTGGCTTCAGGATCTGTCTTAGCCAGTACTATATAACTCAACATTGATTTGGGTAGGTTCCTTTTGTCATGGAGACAATGTTCATTTCTATTCCTAGTTTACAAGATATTCTATTATAAGTAGGTGTTAAATTTTATCAAATAATTTTTCTCCACTTATTGAAATATAACCATAGATTTTACATTAATTTTAGTTTAGTTTGTAGGTGATCTCTGTATTTTTCCTATTAGTTTGCACCATTGTTTGAATATTATATGACCAAATGTATATCTTTGTCTTACTTAGTTGAGCCTAAGTGCTCATGTCTTCCCTCAGTTCTGGAAAATTTGTAGCTATTATTTTCAATCACTTCTTTACTGTCTTCTTTATTTTATCCTTCAGGAATTCCATTTGGTAAGATTTATTGAAACAATATTGATATATTACTATTAACTAATGTCCATACTTTATTTAGACCTTCTCAGTTTTTTGCTAATGTCCTTTATCTTTTCTAGGATGCCATCCAAGATGCCACATTATGGTTAGTTGTCATCATCTGTGGCAGCTCCTCAGGTGGCTTTTGATGACCTTGACACTTTTGAGGAGTACTGGTCAGATGATTTGTAAAATGTCCCTCAGTTGACACTTGTTTGATGTTTTTCTCATTATTAAAGTGATTTTGTGAGTTCTGGTGAGGAAAACCACAGAGATAAAGTAGTATTCTTATCACACCATATAAAGGGAACATACTATCAACATGATTTATCATTGTTGGTATTTACCTTGATCATCTGGCTGAAGTCATGTTTATTCAGCTTCTCCATTATAAGTTAGTCTTTTTTCTCCCTCTTCTATACTGTACTCTTTGGAGGGAAGTCATTATTTGCAGCCTACACTTAAGGAGTGGAGAGTTATCTTCCATTTTCTTGAAGGGGAAGTATCTACATAAATTATTTGGAATTCTTCTGCAATGGATATTGGTCTATTCATTCCCATTTATTTATTTATTCACTCACTCATTTATTCACATCAGTATGGATATGGATTCTTTGATATTTATTTTATACTTTTGATTTTAATTCAATACACCTTTATTTTGTTGCTCAAATTGTCTGTAGCCATCAGGAACACTTTCAAATGTGTCTTATATCCCTTTGACAGACCTCCATAAATGTGAAGATTTGGGGTTTCTGTTTGTTTGTATGATTGTTTTTAGTTCTTTCTTACTTAAAGTATTACAAGATTCAAGGAAATATATGTGTGTCCACTAATACCCATAAATATACCTATTCATAAATATTTACAAATATTTACATATGTAACAATTCTGTATTTATATTAACCTAAACATGAGCTTATATTGATGGCTCCAATTCTAATCCATTACCACATGAATATTTCTAGCCTCCCCTCCTTCCTTATATTTGCCTCCTACTTCAACAGTGAGAAACTTGGCTCCCACCAGCTTAATTGCCCAATTTCATTATACATGTACAGTATTAGTGGAATTATTAACCCAAGGGAAACAACTTTATCAACTACCATATAGTGCTTATCTCCAGTTTACTTGCCTTTAATTTTACAAACTTCACTTGTAAAATTACTTAGGTCAACACTTTTTCCTTCACCACTCTCAGTGAGGTTGTTTCATATATTTGTAATAGAGTTAGATTGTTTTGCCAGATCCTTCAGTTCTATTCTGAGATTCCCCCAACTTCCTAATTCTTTTTCTTTAATTTACACACATAAAGGTTCACTTCATGCTGTAACTTTACATGGTTTTGACAAATGCATAATGTCACATATGCACCATTACAGAATAATACAAAATAGTTTCACTGCCCCCCAAAGCCCAATAAGCTTCACCTTTTCAACTCTCCCCTTCTCCCACCAAGCCCATGTTAAGCACTAATCTTTTTACAGTCTGTAGTTTTGCTTTTTCCAGAATACTATATAATAGGAATTATACAGTTTATAGCATTTACAGACTGTCTTCTTTCACTTAATAATATGCACTTAAGATTCACATATTCTTTTTCCTTGTGTATTGACAACTCGTTTCTTTCTGTTGTTGAATAATATTTTATCATATGAATACACCACTGTTTATCAATTCACTGACTGATAAAGCTGCTATAAACATTCATATGCAGGCTTTTTGTGGACATACATTTCCAAATAAATTAGGTAAATAACTGCCAAACTGTCTTCAAAAGTGGCTGCACCATTTTGCAATCGTCCCAGCAATGAATGAGAGTTCCTATTGCTCCATATCTTCATCAGCATTTTATTCTGTCAATTTTTTGGATTTTAGCCATTCTAGTAGCAGGTGTGTAGTGATATCTCACTGTTGTTTAATTTTCAGTTTCTTAATAAAAAATGATATTGAGCATTCTCCCAGAAATTGGACTTATATAGAAATTCCAATGTCTCCCTCTTAAAGTGATATTTGGAATGCAACACATTCAATTATGAAGCCAGCAAGTCACTGGTTCTAAGACTGTACATGTATTCTCCTCATTCCTGAGACTGCAATTGCTTGACATCCATGCTTCATACATTGGGAAACGGTGTATAACAATCTATTTTCTCAGCTTCTTTTCCAATGGTTAAGGTTGGCAACTCCTCCAGGAACCAGTTTCAAACAGTGATCATTACTCTAGTCCCTCTTCTTGTGCAGAACATTTTCCATTCCTTTTATCCCACTTGAGCTAAGATCTAATCCATCATGCCCTGTCTTCTGATGGAGACCCTAATAGGCTCATGTTTTAAGCCCTGTTTATTGCTTTGAGTGTGAATTTCAGTTTTGTTTCCCATCCACAGACTTTAAAAAATATTCAGGTATATGTATATTTTGAATTTCTATTTTTATATTTTTCTATTATTGCTATGTGTTTATACCATGTGAGGACATAGTCTAATATGTGGTCTTCATTTCTTATTGTTTACTCCCTTGTATAATCCCTTTCCCTTGCACATTTCCAGAAACTACAAATTGCTTCTATCCAATAGAGCGGCAAAGGTGATGAGATGTCACATCCTTGAATACCATTACATAAGATTGCAACTTATCTTTCTAAAGACTTTCCTTTTTACTGGCTTTGAAGAAGGAAGCTGCCATGTTGTGAGCTGCCCTATGGAGGGGGCCACATGGTAAAGAACTAAAGACAGCCTCTGGCTGACAACCAGCAAGAAACTGAAACCCTTAGTCTGATAGCCTGTAAGGAACTGGACTCTGCCACACGATGTGAGCTTGGAAGTAGATTCTTCTCTTGTCTGGTCTTAGATGAGACCCCAGCCCCAACAGACACCTTGATTGCAGCCTTGCAGAGAACTCAACTAAGCCATGTCCAGACACTTGACAGAAAGAAACTGAAATTAAACATGTTATAAGCTGTTAAGTTTGTGATAATATATTTAAGCCACAGTAGTTAACTAATGTACACCAGGAGTATATCAAATTGTGAACAGTGCAAGACATCTTGAGTAGACAATTCAGTTAATTTTTAAAGAATGCTTATAAATTCTTGAAAACACAATGGCTTATGCTATGGTGATGAAAAAGTTTTTAAAAATATTGAAGTAGAGCAATACAATGTTGTTAATAAGTCAGGTGGAGCACAGTCATTCACTCTATGTTATTAAACACCATGCATGTGTTACTCACTGTGCTGTAATCACATAACTAATGACTTCAAGCCTTCTTCTCAATATCTGATACTATAGTCACAATATAATACTGTTCAACTTATCTTTTGAGAATGAAACTATTTCCCAATTTATTGTTCAGATTATACTGGATACTTATACATAGAAATACTTTATACTACTAAAACCTGTTTTATAAGTTTTTATTTATGTTTTATAAGCTTTTATTTTTGCCCAAGAGAAGTGAGTATAATTACAACACACATAGTAATATAGGAGATTTGTGTAAACTTTAAAATTAGGTTTTTAAATGTCACTGAGGTAAATAGGAATTATCTCATCTCTGGAAAATGGGTTATATTATAATGACATTTGAAGTCAATAGAAATGTCATTACAGTATAAATATGAACCTTCCTAAAAGGACATTGAGACATTAAATATGCTTTATTTCAAATGCCAATGAAATAAGATAACGACATTCATCCCTAATTATTTAAGAAAAAATTTTCTTCAATCATTTATTAGATTATGTGATAGATAGTTATGTAAATTTGTTGCTTAATCCAAATAAATAAGCTTTTCCAAATCTATCATCACAGTTTGTCAGTTCTGCTTTCAAGGTCAATCTAGGCTCTGACCATTTCTCACCACCTCCACTACTGCTACATACCACCCTCATCCTATCCATCATCAGATCTTTTCTCCATTCCTGCAACAACCTTCTATTGGGGAGGAAGGGCTCCCTTCCTCCACTCACCCATCGCCAGCTTATTTTCTATACAGAAACCAGTAATGTTTTTCCAACTTAAGATAGAAAATGTGCATTGTACTCAAAATCCTTCAGACAGACTAATGGTCCTCCTCCCTCAGAACTTTTGTACTTGTGTTTCCCAGAATGCTCTCTACAGATATCTTCATGTCTTGCCCCTGTATCCTACAGGACTTTGCTTAAATGTCATCTTCAGTTGTCATCTTGCCTCACCGTTGGAATTAAAATAGCAATTAACCCACTCTTCACCCTGCACACCATTTATCTTCCTTGCTTTATTTTCCTTCATAGCAACTATCAATTTATGAAAGGCTATATTTTAATTTGTTTTCTTGTTTATTGCCTATATCTCCATGACCAGAATATAATCTACATGAGAGGAAGGATTTCTGGCCACTTTTTGCCTGATTCCAAAACAATACTTGCAATAGAGTGGGTACTAAACATTTTTTTCAAATAAATAATGTCTATTTATTATTCCAAAGGGACAATTACTGAAAAATCTGTGAATTGGTATTCATTGTCAACTTTTTGCCATAAAAACACAAGAAGAATCAACTGCCAATGCATTTTTGAAAGATATGTGTAGGCAAAAATAGAATTCTGCTTATGATTTGATCATTGTGTCTATGGATACTGGGCTGTTTGATGATGGGGAACATACATAATATAATTGCTAGAAATTAGGCCTCTGGAATTGACAGATCCAGTGGTAAATTCAACTCCACATTTACCAAACTTTGAAATATTATTTAACTTGCCTAAACCTCAGTATTCTCATCTGTAAAATGGCAATGAAAATAGCCTTATCCTTCAGCTACTGTCAGAATGAAATGATGCAAGTTAAGCATCCAGCGTAGTGCCTAGAACATTGTAAGTGCTCCATAAATGTTGGCTTTTCCTAGTGGTATGAAATATCTCATTATTTGCCATCAGTGGACACAGTTTAGTATATTGATTAATTATGGGGGGCTCAGACATTGGACATACCTGGGTTTGTGTCTCAGCTCCACCACTCACCAGCTGTGTGACCTTGGGTACATTACTTGACTTCTATGAGGCTCAGATTGCCCATCTGTAAAATTGGCATATGATAGCCCTGACTTCAGAGGGTTTGCTGGAAATGTTACTTGAGATACACGTGTGTTTATCACAGTGTCTAGAATTGAGTGAGCACTAAAAAGCTATTAATACTGAATGGTAGAATGAGAAGGTAATTGTATGGTATGCAATTAAGAGTGCAAGTAACATCTCTCCTTCACCACCCCCACCCACTCCACATACAACATACACATAAACAGACAAGACGCAAAAATTATTATTCTTAGAAGTGTCCTTAAAGCATGACAAATTGAAGATGTTTCCTATGCCTTGGGGGCCCTAATCTATCTCTGAGATTAACTCCTAATAGTTTATGGGAGGCACAGAGTGAGGGAGAAAGGAGTAATGCTATATGCTGGTACCAAAAGACCTAAGATGTGCATACAATATGGCAATAATCTCTTCCTTTTGTATGGTGTCTGGCAGTTTGCTATAAAACATATATAGTATATCAAATCAGCATGTACAAGGCTATCTAGTGTGTATGGAGCTGTCTAGGAAAACAAGTCACTTATATAAATTATTAAAACAGAAAGGAGGGCAATATATAGAATACTTAACCCTGATCATGACCTCTTTCTAGGAATGTTTCTGCTATCACTGATTTCTGGAGGTGTGATTAATACATATGTTCCTTTTGGTCAAATAACGCCTGTTGCTGGTGGGCATCTTTTCAACTGTAAAGGTCCCTGGGAGAGACAAAGTAGTGGGTTAGACATCCTTTTATGTGAATGAGTTCATGGGATTCTTCTAAGCAGTGTTTTATCTGAGGGTCACCCACCCCTGGGAAAGCAGGAAAGAAGAAGTGATATGTTGATGTGGAAAATGGACTTCCTTTGACTGCATCAAACATTTCACACTTTCAGTCACTTCTTCACCATCAAATTTCTGTATTTGACCACAACACTTAATTCAAATGTGATTCTATCTTAAAATCATCATAAAGGTGTTTGAGGATATCATTGTCACTCCCCAACTTCACTCCTAAAAATGTACTCAATGAGTACTCATCTGGTGAGTTGTAACTATAATTAGATACCTGCTTACTTTAAGAAAAATACAACAGACTTTCTGGCTATTAGTTTATTAAACCAATGATCAAACACACAGCCCCACAAATATACACACACAGAGCTTCCCTCAGGGCTCATGAGCCCATATTAATAGATTCATTATTTCTGTAGCAAGTTAATCCTTGTCGTCTATGATCAGTAGAGTATTATTAAAATGCATCAAGCAGCACACGTCTCCGGATTCATTTATTCTGTTATCACCCTGAAGAAGGCAGGTGAGCTGATTAACTGCTGACTAGTATGTTGGCAATAATGGAAAACGATCATTATTTTCTTAGTTCACAGGAAATTACAAGTATGCAGATACAATTTAAAAGGCAGCCTACAGCTGTATTAAAAAAAATCCAAGTAATGATGTAATTCATTTTCCCCATTTTTTAAAAAATTCAGGGCAATGCAGAAATACAAGCCAGAAGGTTTTTATGCTAGTTTCAAAGATATTCTAAATGCAGAGTGAAACCTGAAGGTTTATTAGGCATATTCATTATAGTCAACTTTTAGAGTCAAAGTAAATCTTATTTCTTTGCTATTAAAAGTAACTGAAAAAAAAATGTGACCTCAAAAACATTTATGCATGTGACTTTGGGCTAATATTGATTAGTGTGAGTTAGTCTTGAGATGGTGTCACCTTTCAAGAATATGTTCCTTAAACAGCTTGTACTAATATAATGTTACCAAAGTTGGATTTAATTCTGTCAAATGGGGCATATACCCACATGATTAGATTTGGGAGGATCAGAAAGTCTATGTTTATGCTCCCTGTGATACTGCGCTTTATAGTAAGACATGTATATGTTATTTTTATCCCTGTTTCTGGTACAGAGCTTCCAAAACTCTTGGACTTTTTTAAGTGACCTAGAGCTTGAGATAAAGGTGTCTTCTGTTATGTTAATGAGTGACTTTTAGATCACCCCTAAAGAAAGGAACTGGATGCCAGGAGAATCAATCATGTGATTAGAGGGTTGGAACTTTTAGTTCTGGAACTGTCTGGACCTCAAGAAAAGGGAAGAGGGCTGCAGGTTAAATCAGTCACCAATGGCCAATGATTTAGTCAACCATGCCTATACAATGGAACCATATAAAAACCCCAGAAGGATGAGTTTTGGAGAACTTCAGGGTTGGTAGACAAGTGGAGGTGTGGGGACAATGGTTTGCCCTGAGATCTTGGAAGCTCCTCTCCCTTTCTCCATACCTTGCCCTACACATCTCTTCCATCTGGCTGTTCCTGAGTTACATCCTTTTATAATAAACCATTAATCTAGTAAGTAAAATGTTTTTCTGAGTTCTGTGAGCTGCTCTAGTAAAGTAATCAAACCTAAGAAGGGAGTCTTGGGAACTTCTGGTTTAAAGCCAGTTGGTCAGAAGCACAGGCAACAACCTGGACTTGAGATTGGCATCTGAAATAGGGACAGTCTTATAGGATGGAGCCCTTAACCTGTGGTTTCTGACACAGTCCACAAGGAGACAGTATCAGAATTGAGTTGAGTTATAGGACATCCAGCTGGTGTCTGAGAGTTGCTTGGCAGGATTGAAAAAACCCACACATTGGAACTGGTGTCAGAATACTTACCCTTAAATATAATACAAATATTAGTGGCCTAAAACCTGTGCTTAAGTCATTGAGTCATCAGGAGTCCCTAGTTTAAACAAAAAATTCCAGTAAAAAATATAAAACACCTATTGTGGGTTCTAGCCTTTGAAAGCCATTTGATCAAATCTCTGCCCCCCCCCAAAAAAAACCCTGAGTATTTCTTGGTTATATCCTAAATGCCTTCATGGGTAAAATATTTTTATAGAATGATCAAAACCTACTTTCTCCACTGGAGTTAGTATATTCTTACTGATCAAACTTGTATTTCTTAAGGGCATTAATTCTTTCTATAAGAAATGTCTTACATTTAAAATTTTAGTTGAAGATTATGCCTGCAGAACCAAACAAAGTTTAGGAGTGTAAAATCAATGAATGAAGCTGCCTGCATGTGAGAGACAATAAGGAATGATATAGTAAACTTGGGAACATGAAATGTCTAAAGACTATCAAATAAAATTACTTTTCAAAGCTGGATGAGATAAAAAAAAAAAAAATGTCTGCAGGAGACCCACACTTGAAACCACTGCCCATGTTAACCTGCATTCAGAGCTTGATTTGTCTGCCAATATGAAAGAATGCAGCTCCTTTGGGATTTGACACGGTGTCCTAGCCATCACCATGTGTAATTAACACAAATGGTCCTTCGCCACTTTTATGAGATGATTCTTTCTGAGTATTTTTAACATCTGACCTTATGAAATTTTCCTAGTTTTCTCATGTGGGGATAGTCACTCTCATCTCAGTTCTCCTAGAGTGATTTGTATATATCTCTGTTACAGAACTTGTCATCTGACACTGTAAGGGTTCGTTGGCATGTCTTTCTCCTTCACTGGACCATAAGCACCTCAAGGGCAAAGGCTTATTCTCCTGTGGAAGCCCACTACCCAGGATTTTGTTAGTACTCACATATCTGTCTCTCATGAATGTTAAGTTGCATAATTTTGGGGGAGGAGATAGATAAGAAGGATGATAGATACATACTGGGGTTACAGTGTCTTAGTTTTGGATATTTTTAGAATTGGCTTAGAATTTTAAGTGGAGCTCTAGAAACTTAGAAATGATGTGCACAATTTTATAATGTCTTTCTTTAAATTTTGAAAGGGAATTTGAGGGAAATACACTACTATATAATAATTTATGCACATATGGATAATTCATATTTTCTTTAAGGTACCTTATTAAAGTTTAGGTACATAGAAAAACTTGGTTAACTTCTAGAGGTGTTTGCCCTCTTGGCAGGGGATTATAGAAAATGCAGGGCTAGGTCATGGACAAGAGTTGTAGTTGACAATTGGGATTTTATAAATTCATCTAGAGTTTATTAGGTTGCAGGGAACTATTTGCAATAATCAAATTCACTGTGTATTACTTGATAACACAGAACATCCATTTCTTAGAATGGGAGATAACTTTATAGTAGTTGTTAAGACAGCTTCATGTGATAGCTTCCTCTTGGGCTTGTGTACTAAGAGATGAGATGCAAATTTTAGATTAGAACACTTGCTTTTATTTTTGTTATACTTTGTTAGCTTAAAATTAGTACAGAGGAGTTTGAGCATTTTGCTGGGAATAATTCCACTATAGCTTGATGAATTGCTCAGCTTTCCACCAGGGATGTATATGTTTAAAGAACAAAATCTAGAATCAAAATTCTAACCCTGATAAATAGTACTGAAGACTTAGAAGCACATTTGTGGTATTTAAAAAAATACTCATCGATCAGGAAAAAGCTTTTGGTATAACACTATTATTTCATCATAAATTGACTGTAAATTAGATTTCAGTGAATTTTACATCAGTTAAATCATAGAGTGGTATATTTCTGAAGGTACATTAGGCTGCCTGCAAAGATTTAGGAGATGGGTAACTTGTCTAAAACACAAATCATATCTCTGAATGGAGTACTCATTTCAGAGGCAAAAACACTCTGATCTTGTACCTACATCCAAGAGTTAAACTCTGTTCTAGCTTTATCACTTTTGGGCTGAATATTATGCTTAATTACGGTTAACTACTCAATACAATATTTAAAAGACAATTTATGGCACAAGTACATGACTTTTCCTGAAGCAGGACACTTTTAAGGCAATCTAATAGTTATTATCTCTCTGAAAAAGAACTTGGTTTTCTTACAGACTGTTGGAAACACAGAGGTTTGTTTTGTATACAAGCCCTGGGAATCACTAAGCCAGCATGACAGAGCCGTTGGAGCTGAAAATTGCAGTGGTAAATTTAGACTTTAGAACCCACAACATCGTTCTCCAGAATTGAGAGGGGAAAAAGGAATTGCTTTTGACGCTGTAACATTTAGTACTGATTCTTCTTATTTGGATAGAAGCTTTTATTATGTTTTAAACACCTTTCAGTTGATTAAGTCCTTAGAACTTTACAGCATATTTTTATGGAATTCTTCATGAAAAGCAAACTCTGAAAGTAGTTTTGAACACTCAGTCTTAAACTGTATTTTTCTCTTTACTAGTTTTATTTTCCATTTTTAGCAATGTATTTTATTCTAGTCATATTTATTTTTCCAAAGACTATGATTTTTTCAAATCATGACTTTTGTATTCCTTTGTATTTCTCTTCTTTAGATTCTATAAATTAGACTTATAAAAAATGTAGCTAGTTCTCTCTTTCTAAGTAATCAGGTATAACTATATATATATATATATGTTTATATAAATGCTGTGTATATATTTAAACCGAATTACACTTCTGTGTTTCCTGTAAGAAGGATGTTCCCACAATATGATAAAAAAACATTTATCTTAATCTGTCCATTAATGTCCAGAACATGTCCCAAGTATCTACTATCACCATTTGTAAACATTATTCTGGAATTTAGAGTCAGCTAATTTGTACCTGAAGTTTTTAGATTTTAAATGATTCCTGGGCACTTTGAGGAAGGTTAAAGACTGCAGGAAAATTCAAGCCTTTTTTCTAACCTTTGGCAACAAGTCTCTTTCCCTAAGTAGATTATCTAAAAGCTTTTGTGCCAGGGACCTCTTTGGCACTCTGGTGAAGCCTGTGAAATTTTTAACGGAATAATGCCTTAAAAATGCATAAAATAAAATAAACAAAATTATAAAGGTAACCAGTCATATTAGACGTTCAGTTAATTATTTTTATTTGTGATATAATTGTGATATTAGAATATGTGTCTTTTGTGTTGACCTATTGAATAACGAGGTCTAATAAATAATATAAATTTGGAGTTACAATGAGTATAAATAATACTTTATGTAACAACAGTCATGTGATATGGAAATATTTATGATTTCTATTGGTTATAAAATTATGGGGCTACTACTGCTGTGATCTATTGCTTACATCCATAACTGAGGGCATTGCTAAAGTTCAGGTTAGTGGAAACACACAATTTTTTCTATTCAAGTTTACATATGTCTGAATTTCCTCAGATTAAGAAACCATCTTAAGGTGTGTACACAATTAGCTCCCAGAAAAGTGACTCAATCACATCCGTGCTGTGACAGCGCTACTCTCCCCAGGAGAAAGGAAAGAAATCAGCCTCAACGTATTGCTTTTAATTGCTTTCATAAAAGATAATCTATAGAGAAATGAAAAAGGACACTGTGACACAATAGTTGTGATACACTCTCTCTGATTTTCAATATAGTATCAATTTCATTTCCTTGAGGATATGAAAGATATACTAAGCAGGAAAGCTTTGCATTAAAAATGAGAGGTAATCAAATTCTTAATCAGCCTAACTTCCTTCTTTCCCAGAAATACAAATTATACCCAAGGATACAAGCACCAGGGAGCTGTCATAAAATTCTATATTCAATTTTAAGAATAAATATGCTAATTTCTGGCAATCCATATATTAAGAAGATTCTTTGAAAACACAACAAAGAATTTTTCTATATAGTAGTTTGCAGTTCTGCCCATGGAAAATGCTAATGAAAATTGACAAACATTGTTTTTTAATATCCAGATTATGTTTCTAATTATCAGGTAGAAAATTCCACTCAGCTTCCAAATCTGCTATTCCTAATGCTAGAGCCAGAAAACCTAGTGCCTAGAAAAACCACCAAATGTTACAAAGGTTACTGTGGTGCCTTCATGACTTACATGTATATTTCTCTAAATTTATAAAAATTTTCTACAAGTTCTTGCCAGGGGAAACATATAGTAATTTTAACTGATTTATCCGACTTAATATTAAGTCCTGGTAGGATGCAGCAGATAGGTCTTTGGCCTCCACCATAAATTGAGCATCTATTATCTTCATGCAATTTTATTACTCACATTGATTCCATCATTCCAAGAAGGTACTCACTTAGGGAGGGGAAGGACGTAGGGAATAATTCTCAGGAAATAGTAAAAAGCTTTTTAAATATGCAGCAAACTTTTAAAAACAATTAAATTACTGATTGATTGGAGTAGCAGTAATAATCTTATCTTAATAATCTTGCACTGCATTTGCTGACCTCAGAACAAAGGCAAAGCAGCTTGAAAAAACCCAGAGTTCTTACATGTGTTCATTTTCACCCAATGTTTACAGATCAGCCTGATTTTTACTCACAAATGACCAATAAGTAAAACATATTTACTTGTTTCACACAGCTAATTTCTGTCTTGTTAGTCTTTTTCTCCTGTCCTCTTAGTCTTGATACAAGATATTAATTTGAAATTGATTAAGAATCCCTTTACTTTTTACAGATAAATATGACATCACTTCATTTTCTATTGACTTTCTTTTGTCAGTGGCTCCCAGAAAAATAAATCCTCTATCAGGTAGCATGGCGTAGCACAGTGTTTCTTAAAGTATATTCTCAGGATGCTAAAATAGATAACACAAACACACTTTCTATGATCATAGAAATTTAGACAAGTCTCTATAAAGTTCATTAGATATCCTTATTTAAAAACTTAGAAGATTTTTAATATGCTAAGACTAATTGATCTTCTTTCAAATGAAGGCATATGATATGCACCTCTTTTCCCATACTTACCAAAAATGAAAAATTGTCAGAGTGCCTCATGGAATTTTTAATATAGTGCTTTAAGCAGGATGTAGTAGTTAAACCACATAAACTGTGATTTGAATTCTTGCTCTGCCGTTACTAGCAATACTAGATTCACAAGCAATTTCATATTTTTGTGTATAAATTTTACCACCTGGAAACTGAAGATAATGGTAGCATATACCTAATTGGGTTGTTGTGAGAGTGACATGAATTCATATATGCAAAGTTCTTAATACATAATAAGTACATGGTAAAATTAATTATTATTATTTGTAGTATTATTACTACTATTGGGAACTCACTGTATACAATTTGCAAAGGACATTTTCTCCTAATATACAATATATAAGTTATAGTCAAAGCCCCGAAACTATCTATGTGATTTTAGACAGATAATTTCATTTATTTAATATATAATATACAATATTAATAGAATAAAGATTAAAAACCACATGATTACCTAAATAAATTCAGAAAAAGACATTTGATAAAAAATATAACACCCATCTGTGCTAAAAACACTCAACAAACTAGGAATAGAAGGAATTTCTCAAATTAATAAAGGGCACCTACAAAATCCTACAACTAACATCATACTTAATGGTGAAAAACTGAAAGTTTTAATCCCAAGATAAGAGGAAAAAACAAGATTGTCAACTCTTATCAATTCGGTTCAACATTGCACTGGAGATTCTATCCAGAGAGATTAGAAAAGAAAGTGAAATTAAAGTCACCTGTATTAGAAGTGAAAAGTAAAATTATCTTTATTCACAAACAATATGATTCGTGCATAGAAAATCCTAAGGGATCCACAGAGGGGTGGGAACTAACAGAACTAATAAATAGTTCAGCAAGTTTGTAAAATATATCATGAAAATACAAATAGCAGTTGTGTTTCTGTACACTAGCAATGAAGATTCTGGAAAAGAAATTATGGAAACAGTTCCATTAACAATAGCATCCAAAATATTAAATATTTAGGACTAAATTTAACAAAATAAATGTAAGTTTTACACCGAAAACTATGAAACATCATTTAATAAAATAAAATAAGGCATAAATAAATGGAAAATGCATTGTGTTTATGGTCTGGATGAGTTAAATACTTTTACTATGGTAATGATCTTCAAATTGATTTATAAGATTCAACACAATCCTTACCAAAATCTCAATTAGCTTTTCTTTTTTTGCAGAAATCGACAAGCTGATCCTAAAATTCATATGGCAAGGCACGAGACCAGTAGTGACCAAAAAAAATCTTGGAAAAGGAAAAGAAGAAAAATGTTGGAGAGCTCACTCTTCTTTGTTTCAATACCTAATATAAAGTGACAATAATCAAGACTGTGTAAAGCTTACATATGCATAACTGTGGAGATAGATGAAATGGAATTCAGGGTCCAGAAATAAATGCTGCCATTTATGGTCAATTGATTTTCAACATGGGTGCCAAGAAAATTCAGTGGAGAAGACTAGAATTTTTGACAAATTGTGGTGCAACAAATGGATATCCACTTGCAAAAGAATGAAGGTGAGCCACTACCTTACAAAAATGAACTCAAAATGGATCACTGACATAAATGTGGAGGTTATAACAATAGAACTCTTAAAAACAAGCAGAGGCGTAAACCTTTGTGGTCTTGGGTTAAGTGATGATTTCTTAGATATGATATCAAAGCACAAGCAATAGAAGAAATATACATCAGACTTAAATTCAAAACCTGTTGCTCTTCAAATGACAATATCAAGAAAATAAAAAGACAGGGGAAGAGGGTATAACTCAGTGGTAGAGTGCGTGCTTAGAATGCACAAGGTCCTGGGTTCAATCTCCAGTACCTTCACAAGTAAATAAGTAAATAAATAAATCTAATTACCTCCCCCCAAAACAATAACAACAACAAACCAAAAAATAAATAAAATAAAAATATTCTTAAAAAAGAAATGAAAAAGGCAACACAAAGATTACCAGGAAATAATTCATACATTAAATAAGGGACTTGTATTTGGAATGTAAAAATAACTATTACAACTCAATATTAGGAAGACAAATAATCCAATAATAAGTAGAGTGATGCATATATATGTGTGTATATATCTATTTATATACATATATTATACTTTGAAAACACAGGAGAGGGAGTCAAGAGGTAGTCTGACTTACTGAGGGAGTCAAGAATATTTTAACAAATAAATTGATTATTTATCAGTCCCTTATTCTTCCTTCACCTGAAAGTAATGGGAGTAATGCTTGACCCATCTGACATTGTTGTTAATAAGTTAATGAGTGTAAAAATTGATGGTGAGTGTGACATTCATAATATATTTGTAAAATTTAGGGAAAAGTTAAATACTTTGCTGATATTGCTCCAGTTTGTGGTACTTGATTAAAAAGTATGCATGGAGAGGGACTGAAACATGTAGACCAGTTACACTTATCATTGCTGGAACACCTCAAATTGCCAGCCAATAGAACCCTCTGAGTGATCCTTTACATAAAGATCATTAGGCCTGTATCGTGTGAATGATACGCTTCTATAGTTTATTTTACTAGGATGTCATGGGTTAGGTTGTCCAGAAGTAGAAGCCAAGACACAATTTGGTGTGTAGAGTTTTTTTATTACAACTTACCATCCATACAAGGAAAGGAGGATGAAGCAGAATTGGGAAAGATGAGAGTCACAACATACAATTCAGGCTCCCAAAAGCCTTGGGAAAATACATGAAGAGTTTTGAAGCACAAATGGCCCTTTAGAATAACCCACAATGGACGAGAATGGCTGAACCTTTGCAATCCCACTGTGACCAATCGTTAGAACAGGGGCCACCCTCTGAAGAGTACACCCTTGGATGATGTGTCGGTCCGCGGTTGAGGCAAACCTGGAAGGATCCGACAGAAGTTGTCCGCTGACATCATTCCTAGTAGCTGAGGCAACAAGTCCTTCCTTGAAGGAGAATCTGAATCATGCATCTCTGAGTCCACCATAGTTCAACCCTTGTGCCACTTAATCCATTTCTTCATATACTTTTTGAAAACAGTTCTTTCGGGATTCTGGTGGATCTGTCTTCCTCAGAAACACTTAAATGAGGAAAACTAGTAGGGCAAACTAATAGCCTTGGCTGTGGTAGCTGCTCTCAAGACCAGAACAGATACTTATCATCTTCCTCCTCTAATCACCATTCTAAATTTCATTTTTATTAACTACCTTTGTTGGTTTCAGTGGCTTAGTGGTATGACACAAATCCTCATCTCTAAGGGATCTAAGCCTCTGGTGTTCTTCTCAGGCCAGTATAACTGCACTTTTTCTCCTACTGTCACAATGGGCAAGGGAATACAAAGAGCCACTTTAGTGGGTCATGTGAATGCTATACATCCTCATGATAAGGATCAATTGACCCTGTCAAAATACTGATGCCTCTACTTGCCTTATGGCTTCCAAAGTGTCCAGGTGGCAGCCACTGCTCAAAAGACTTTTGCTGTGTTCTCCAGCAAAAGTGTTCCTCCTTTGTTTTGGTGACCAGTACTTTTAACACTGCAGAGACTAGAGTTGTGGTGATGAGAAGCACCAGTTCCCTCCATAGTTCATTGGGATTGATGGTATGTGGGGTAAATCCTGCTTCCATGCCTTGGTTCTCAGGCCCATGTACTTTACCTATTTTGGACATCAAAGTATCATATGATGTTCTTTAATTCAACGAGTATATTGTGGTGTTCCATCGTTGCAGTGTGTTACTCCAAGCTGTTATTTCATCTGTGCCTTTAGCACGCTGTTCCAAAACTCTTATGCTTTCAGCTCCTGGATAATATAGTACATCATATGATCAGTGGATCCCATGGTCATGGTCCCACTTCTGCACCTCCATTGTTATAAATGACATCCTCTGATCACACGTGATGGTATATGTAATCTTATGCCAATGGATCAAATAATGAGTAAGACTTTGGACAGTGGTACTAACTGAGACCCTGTAGGGAGTAAAGGCAAAAATACTACTGTAGTATAAGTCATTCTTTGTTAGAACTAATTTCTGGTCTTTCCATAATGGAAAAGGTGCAATTTTGTCCACCTGACATCAAAATGCCAATTTTTGTCATATTGGAGAATAATGACATATTAGTGACACATCTTTGATCTCTGTTGCTGGCTGGTTGAATATTTGGGAGCAACAGTAACTAAGCAATCCTTAATAAATAGAAGCCTATGCTGATGGGCTCATGTGTAGCCTCCACCCCTTCCACTGTGGACCCTCCAACCATGTGACCATCATGCCAGCACTAAAGTGGCTGATGACAAAGGTTGACCTGAATCAGTGGTCCAAGTCACTTTGTATACTTGGTTGTTTAGTGCCTCTTCTTTGGTAGATTCTCTCTGGTAGGTATTAACTTAAGTTATGAAAATATTCATAATTCATTCCATCCCATATCTGCAACGGTATGTATCCATCCTAGACCTCCTAGACCTCTATCTTATAATTTTTCTCCTTTCAAGCCCCTGACTAGTCAGCCAGGTTATGTGCCATGAATCTAAATATATTCTAACCTCAGGCCACTTTTCCTTCCACACAAGTGGATGATCATGTACACCTCCTGAGACTCTCTCCATTTGGGATGATTTTTTCTTGACATTGCTATTTAAAGCATTCATATGCCAAGCTGACCCATCTGTAAACCAAGCTCTGGTCATTTTCTCCTCTCTCAATATATTATAATTAATCCCCCATATGGTGATAGAGTGTGTGTTGATGAGGAGGGGCTCTGATGAAACAATGGTAAATGCCGTAGTGTGTGAATTACTTGCTAATGGAGCTTACTTGTGTCCCCTGATCCTGCTCATGCTCAATCCTGGATATGTGCCGCTTCCATTTTAGGATGGAATGCTTGTGGGTCCACCTGACTTTATGAGCTGGCCGGTGGGACAGAACTCAGCCCAGTATAGACAATTCTGGACGTGTGGTCATTTGATGTCCTGTAATCAGGGCTCTTGCCTCTACCAGGACCAAATTTCATGCCAGATGTTGTTTTTCAGAAGGTGAATAATTCTTTACTGCAGATTGAATAGCCTTGCTCTGGAACTCCAAGAGCCTCTTTTCTGACCCTTGGAATTTCCCATATATGCCACATGGCATCGTTTCCCACCACAAGCCAGTCTAATACCATTGGGTCCACTGAGTTGTGTAACCCAAGGGTCTGAATCTGCTGCAGATCACGTTCCTATTCTGGTCCCCACTCAAGGCTGATAATCTTTAGTCTAGCTCAGTATATGGACCACAGCAGCATTCCTGGGTTTGGAATGTGCTGCTTCCAGAACCCAAGAAAGCCTATAAAGGATGGTGCTTCTTTCTTCTTGGTGGGAAGTACAAAATATATTGATTTTTTTCTTTCACTTTGGAAAGGACATTCCAGCATGTCCCCTAAACATATAACTGATGTGACAAGCTCCTGAAAGTTCGTAGGATTTATCTCCCATTTTCTGGAGCACATTTGCCTTCACAAGGCTTTTGGTTTGCTAGTCAGTTTTTGCTCATTTGCCCTGATTAAGATAATATCACCAATGTAGTTATCAGTGCAATATTCTGTGGGCTGTCTGATGGCTCTGATCTTGAATTATAATGCAAGAGATGGCAGGTTCGTTCACATACTCTGGAGCAAAATTGTAAATGTGTATTTCACTTTTCCTGTGTGAATGTGAACTATTTCTGATCCTCTTGATCCTCTTTTCTGACAGTAATAGAAAAGTACACATTTCCTAAATCAATGGCCACACACCATGTTCCTGAGTTTATATTAGTCTGTTCTAGGAAAGATAATACATCCAGAAGAATGGATGCAATTGAAACTATTAGTTGGTTGAGTTTGTGGGAGTATGCTTATATTTTCCAGAATCCATCTGGTTTCTGTAGGGGCCAGATTGGTGAATTAAACAGAGCTAAGATGGGTACCATTATCCTTGAAAACTGATCATTAAGGACAGTGCTAGTTTCCACCATCCCTCCCCTAGGATGCTATATCATTTTTTATTTACAATCTTATAAAAAAGAAGGGACAGTTTTGGAGGCTTCTACTTGGTTTTCCATAATATTATAGCTCTTACCCCACAAGATAAGGGACCAATTAATGGGTTGCATCAACTATTAAAAATGTCAACCCCAATTATACATGCAAGGACTAAGGGAAATAACTACTGGATGGATCCACTAATGCAGAAAATCCTCAGTACGCTGGCCCTTAGTCAGGACTCCATTTATTACATAGTGAGCTTTGCCTACATTCTCACTGGGAGCCATAATAACGCTGTCTCCAAGAGTCAATGTCAATTTGAATCCTATGTCTAATAGTCCTCCATAAGTCTGAGAAATCCTTTTATCATAGCTTATAGTTATCTGAGTAAATAGCTGTTTATCCCTTTGGGAACTATTTGAAAGAATCATTACCAAGCATATTTGTTACAATTCTTGCAGGGTCTTTCCTCCAGAGGACATAGCTTCCTCTTCTAATAATAGGTTTTGATCTGAAAACTGGTCCAGATTTGGGAATGGGCAAGGGATCATGACTTCATTATTGGGACAACTGTCCTCATCCCTCTGGTATTCTATTGTTGATATCTTCTGATGCTACAACCTTGTTGACTTTCCTCCTATTTTGTCCCTAGGAACACTATGTTTTATTAACTATAAACATAATTTTCTGTGGATCAGACCTCCTTGGCTACTACTCTGACACTGCTACTCATAATAAAAGTTGTATTCACCTGGCTCTGGGCAGTAAATGCCACCACCTAACTTCTATTGTTTGGTGTTCTCATTGTTCCACATTGCTGTCAGTCAGCCTAGTTTTGTAATGGGCTCTCCCACCATTAGCCCTGGCCTTCAGGGAAAAGCCACCGTTGAACTTTTCAGTGATGTTGGTGCCCCTCTCAATAGTGCATTCCTGATGGCCTTGGCAAATTTTATATCCACCAGGTTTTTCTGTGGAACATAATCATCCAGTGCATTTTCCAGCTTTACGTAGTGTAGCTACTGCAGCACACCCACTTTCTTGAACAGAGCTTGAATCAAGATGGAGAGAGAGAGATGCCTAAGGTGCAAAATTTCTCAGGACTATTTAAGTACTGACCCTGCATTAACAACAACCTTGAAGGTGAGTGCTGTCTTTAGGGTCAAATTTCAAAAGGCACTTTATTCTCAGAGTTGAATAAATGTCTCCTTAGATTGTGTGCCCAAGGCTGTCCTGGAGTTTTTTAACTCCTTCTACTATCTGCCATTGCAATTGTGCACATTCTTTTTTTTTTCTTTTCTTTTTTTTTTTTTTTTTTCATGTTTCTACAAGCCATTCCGGTAGTGAGTTCACATTCATTTCCTAGGATTCTTGCAGAGGTAGTAAACCCTGTATCTTAGGAAAATACTACCAAATCAATAAGTTTCCCTTATCTCACCTAATCTTTTGGCTCCCTTGAACTAAGACCCTCAGAAACCAGTCCTATATGTACTCACCTGGCTCATGCTTGCAAGATTGGCAGCTTCTATGGGGTATACTCAGTTTCTTTCCATTTCAGGGCCAGCATGGCCTTAATTATGGATTATGCTGCAGGTCAACCCTAGTAATTCACCTAGTGGCCCTGAGGGAACATGGTGGAAGATCGCAACTGGAGGGGACAAATGTTGCCATGGAGGAGAGTCCTCTATGTCATCTTTGAGCAAGAGGAATTTACAAGTTCTTAATAGGGTGGAGTAAGCACTTCTACATGCTCCAAGGGTTCACAAAAGTCTGGAGATTCAAAATTTGGGAAGAACATCCTTTCAAATATCTCCATTCAGTGTATACAAGCTCTGTTTTTTTCCACACTAGGGCTCTGGCTTTGGCACAGACACCAGCCTTATAGAACCTTTTAATCTCTTCCGAAGTATGTCCACTCTGACTATTCATTCTTGGGGCTAGTCCTCAGGTTTCTATGCCCTCTTGTTTAAGAAATGAGATCCTATCTGTAAACTATCAGTGACACCTTCTGGCTTTCACACTTGGATTTCAAATACTTGTCTACTGCCTGCAGTTTTTCACTATCTTTTTAGCAAATAGCCATCCATTTTCATTGATTTTATAGTTACTGTTTCCTCCTTATCAAATACCTGATAAATCACTCCAACTATTTCATCATAGCAACTAGGTCATTCTCTTCTACCAGTATACTATCTTAGTTTACTTCTGATGACAGTTTTAATAACTAGACTGCCATCTTCTCCTAGGTAGTCTGTCTGTGTTCCACTCAAGAAGAGTGGTAAGCTCTTCGTTGCCAGCCAGACTGTGAATGAGTTATCTCTGAAACTTCATCTTATCACTTGCTTACTTGGAAAAATTTTGACTCCAAATGTCACAGGTTGGGCTCTCTGAAAGTAAATTCTGGGATGGAGTTTAGTCTATAGAGTATTCATTAGGGATCAGTACCTGTGGAAGTGAGAGAAAGGAGGCAGAATTGAGCAAGCTAAGTTGAAATGCCATGCAAGTCAACAAAGACACAGCTAACTCTAAATGAAGCTCTGAAGCATTTATTGCCTGTCAGGGTGTTCCATAGGGAGTTGAAATGATCAGCCAGTGGATGTGGTCCACCACATAAGGGGCCTATGCCTTGACAAGTCAAGTTTCTGCAACTGAATGAAACATGGAAGTAACTGACAGGTGGATACTGTTTGCTGACAGCAGTCCTAGAAGCTGAGACAAATCCTTCCTCAAAGTGGTTCTCTAGATTAATCAGCTCCATGTCTATTACACAAACATCTAATGGCTGGTTGCTGGCTTATCAGATGACTAACATAAAAGTTATGCCCCAAAGGTACACTTTATACTAGATTGGAATTGGCTATGTGAACTGGATCCTGTCTATGCAAGCAGTTGAACATGAGACATTCAGAGAGATAGTGAATACAGAGTAATAGTATTGAAGCACAGAGACAGAAGTTATACGGCAAAAGAAGCAATGTATTAGCATAAGCATTGAGTTAGAAAAGAGTCAGGCTGTGGGTGCCTACAGAAGTATTACAAGCAGAGGAATGAGTAAATAAGTTATCTAAATGTCAGGGTGTTGGCATAACAAGCAATGGATGCAGGTTGTTAAGGGGACATTAGGATAATAGTTCTTTCATATTCACTAAAATGGCCTTCCAGTTTCCATGGGGACTGACTGTGTAAGAGGTAGATTGTTTCATGTCTTCATTTTCCTTTGTGTCCTCACAGTAAACCACTTTTATAGAGATAACCAGGGCTTTTATTGGTTTTTAAAAGTTGAAAAAGTTTAACTAATGAATTATATCTGGCAGCCTGGTAGAAATGACAAATCTTATGGCATCTAACAGAATACATCATTGCTTTAAGTTAATCTAACGTCCATAATGAAAATGATGGGAAGAACACCATACGGTCCATACAAGGTATGAGTTGTAAAGAGATATAAGCAGTCCAGGAGATGGAAGTTGTGATCAAGTGTTCAGTAAGTGTGCACATGACATACAGAACTGGCTCTAAAGTCAATTCAAGGGATAGAAGTGATTTATTTTAGAGACTTGAATAGACAGGACAGGAAAGTGCTATTCCCCTGATGTTATTTGAGGATGATATTTAGTGTCATTCATCAGCTGCAAAAGAAATCTGTAAAGGAAATCACAAAAATCAATGTAAGATTTGGAGCAGAATTAAATAAAGGAGAGGTTAAATAAAGGGCAGGGTGGGGGAGAAAAGGGAGAAAGAAAGATAGAAGTCAATATTAATGTTTTTATTTTGCTTTCTGCACAAATTAAAGGTGGATAAGAGTATCAAAGGAATTACAGTGGGGTGGGCAAGGTATAGTGAAGATTTTGCAGTGAAGTTTTATTACACACATGATTGAGAGTAGGTAAACAGCAACCAAGTATGTGTTAGGAATCTGATTAATTTCTAAATTAATTGCATTGTGTTAATTGCACATGGCCTGAATTATGATGATTATCACTATAATTTGTTTAATCTAAGAATTTTATTTGTAGTCATTCCAATTCCTATGAGTAAGAAACTAATATGATTGCCAGCTCAGTAAAGAAGTGAGATTGACAACTGAAAATGCATCAAGAGGAAGATGACCAAGGATATTAGAAAATCTTAGCTAGTGGTTCTCCTGAGTAGGCAAAGGACATAAACCTCACTTATTCTCTTCAGGAATGAAGTCATCTCATAAACTCATAAATAGTTAGAGATGGAAAATTTGGGTTGAACAATATAGTTATCACAAATATATGTTCCACACAAAGGATTCTGTTAAATTTTAAGTTATTTCACATTTAGGGTCAGAGGTGAAATTGCTTGATAAGGGGACTGGTACATACATATTCTAATGTGGTTTAAGATGTTATTGGAATGCACTGTGTAATCATGAACAATTTTCATTTAAGGGTCTATTTTATATGAAAATATGGGTGGTGAGTTCTATGATGAAAAAGGAGTCAATATGCCATTTGCCAGAAGATCAGGTCATATAATAAAAATGTTATCACGACTGACCCAATGTTAAGAACCCAAAAAGAAAAAGAACATGACATAATTGAGCTATCAATATTTTCCCAAAGGAATGGAAGGATAATACTGTAAAAAAAAAAAAAGAAAGAAAGAAAGAAAGAAAGCAGCACAAGAGAGTTTCAATGAGACACAGTATTAGCAGGGATGAAGGAGAGATGAGAGATTAATAATTAGTCAATCAATCAGTAAAGCATAAGTTATGATACAAAAAATAGAAATAAATTAGGGAGTAAAGTTAAAGAAGAGCAAAGAAAAGGAATAAATAGTTTCTAACAGGCAAAGGAGATAGACTAGGATGGTCTTTAAAAAGTTATTCTTTTTAAGGTCCAAGGAGAGAGACAAGTTGAAAAGAGAAATTTCTAAGGCAATTAAAGAAGAAAGGAACAGAAATTAGATAACAAGCTTCATCTAGACACCTTCCAAGGAATAAAATCTTAAATCAAGAGAAATAGCATAGAACTTTGTACAAATAGGTTAAAAAGAAAGACAGGAGTTGTAAGAAAATCTTAATGGACATTATCAGAGATTTGCTTGCATAAAATGTTTAAAGGGTATTTATGCAGCCATCAAAAGTGATGGTATATAAAAAGAAAAACATAGGAAATAAAAAGTGTATAGAAAGCCATGTGTACTATAGGATCCTATTTTCATAAAAGAAATATAGCCAATTCTCATTATTCATGATAATTATGTTCTACAAAGTAGTAACAAACAATTAGCAAATATGGAACCATTACTTCTAGGGGCAATATAGGATTAGGTTCCTGTGAGCCTCTGGTCACAACATATTTGTTAATTGATCAGTACATAAACTTGTTTTATGTATGTTTCTGTTTAGAGACACTTTAATATATATAGTTGACTCTTGATCTACATGGGGTGGGGGCGCTAACCCTGTGCATAGTCTAAAATCTTCATATAATTTATAATTGGCCCTCTGTATAAGTAGTTCCTTTCTATCCACAGTTCCACAACCTCAGATTCAACCAACTGAAAACTATCTAGTAGTGCAGTGTTTACTACTTTTAAAAAATGTGTAAGTGGCACAGTTCAAACCTGTGTGGTTCAAGGGTCGACTGTACTTTTGATTCATTAACAATGAACTTGTGGTCAATTGGACTATAACTCATGCCTGAATGAAGTTTTTCTAACACAGGTATTTTCTCCATAAGGCACATAACAGCTTTCTTGCACTTATGAACACTAGACAGCATTTTACCGATATGATTGGAGGCCATTTTAAACAGTGGAATGCCAACAAAAAGCACAAAATATGGAACAAAGTAAACTAAAAAAGATGCATGTTTACTGCATGAAAGCTGAAACATGGCAAAGTATTGCCTTCTTTGGCCTTAGCTGGGAACATGCTGTCATTTTTCTATGGACTATGTGCACTCCTTGGCTGATGGTCCCCTTCCATCTTCAAAGTCAGCAACAGTTGGTAGATTCTTCGTATCACATCATTTCTGACACTGACTCTTCTGTAGTAGCAAGCAGGCAAATTTGCAAATATGGAATCTGCAAATAATAAAGGTTCACTGTATCTCTACATTTCTATCTCTGTATCTTAATCTCTATATTGCTATCCCTACATCTTCTATCTATATAGCAAACTGTCTATTGAGAGAGAGAGAGACAGAAAGACAGATAGACAGACAGACAGACAAGCTGTAAGGATATATTTTAACATATTAGCATTATGTTTTCTGGGTGGTAAGATTATGGGAAGTTTTTGTTTTCTATTTGATTTTTTTCCTATATTTTCTAGCTATTCTAACAGTATGTACTGCTTCATAATAAGAATAAAAATAACTTATTTTCCTTTGTAAATAAAAACATTATTGTTTTTAAAAATAATACATAAAATATTAAAAGAATTAAATGCACTCAGATAGAAGAAATTTTAATTGAAATTAGAAACATATAATGGGATAAGATTAAATTTAGATAGGCACAGACACATTTTATAAGGCTCTGGAGAAGAAACTAAACAAAAAGAAGAAATAAAAGGAATAAGAATTCAAATTCATTAAATAGCTAAAAAAATTTAGTCATTAATAAGTGGGGATTGTGTGTGGGGTGTTGGTTGCCATTGTCATTTGTAGAAAAACTGACTTTATGAAAAGTCATTTATTTCTCAGATTCAAAAATGTTTATTAACATGCTACCTGGAAAGATAATACTGCCATTTATGCCAGGGAACTTTGTGGTATAATATGTGTGTATGTGTGTGTGTGTGTGTGTGCGTGTGTGCTCTTTCTCTACCTTTGGAATCATTAATGTTTTTTTATAATTGTAAAAAGTGGTCTTAGAAAAATCGTTGAAATAATAAATCATGATTTTATTCAAAGAAATATTTCATTAGCTACAGTAATCAAGACAGCTGATACTGGGGGAAGTATAGACATGCTGATCAACGGAACAGAAAAGAACTCCACATAAATATCCCCAATCAAATTTTTTTAGCCCAATTAATTTTTGATACAGGCACAAAAGCAATTCAAAGGAGGGAGGATAGCCTTTGAACAAATGGTGCTGGAGTAATTGGATTTCCATAGGTAAAAAAATGATCACTGACCTAACTCTCACACCATGTTAAAAAAATAATAATAACAACTCAAAATTGTCATGGACATAAATGAAAAACTGTAAAATTTTTTAGAAAACAATATAAAAGATAATCTTCAGGATCTGTAAAGTTATGCAAAATGTTAACATTAGGAGCAGATGGAGTAAAGGATACATGGGGCTTCATTGCACCTTTCTTTGCAGCTTCCAGTGAATCTGTGTTTGAAAACTCTTGAGTATCCAAATTCATGTTCTATTTCAAAATAAAGACTTTAAAAATTTTATTACTCAAATAGTCATCTGTCTGATTAAACTTAAATCACAAAGGACTAAGTAGATTTTACGAGGGCTGAGACATATTTTTGGAAAATTTGAGGGGAAGGAAAGGACAGGAAGGTAGTTTGTTGTATAACTGACTGAGGGTCCTTGGCTACCAAGAAGGAAGTTTGGGTCTGATCATTTGGGGGAAGACACAGGGAGAGAGAGATTGAGAGAA